>NW_027507811.1:26580195-26582695 GCF_037356315.1 Lithobates pipiens
CGGATCTGCTATTGACAAAAATGGTAGACCAATTAGGACCAGAGTTCTAGATGGTCTACTATTCCAGTGCTCTTGCCAATTTAAATGGCTTGCCCATTTAAATGGCTGATCTGTGGTGGTTTCCAGCTAGTGAACCCATATGGGCGAGTAGAGCAATGAAGAAGGTAGATGGGCAGTTCTTGGCTGGAAGGAGATCAGGTGGGCAGTTCTTGGCTGGAAGGATATCAGGTGGGCAGTTCTGGATGGTCTGCTATTCGAGTTCTATCATGGCAGTTCTTGACCCTTTAAATAGCTAGCCAATTGTGGTTTTCATCTGGGAAACCCACATGGGTGAGCAGAGCAAGAAAGAAAGTAGATGGATGATCCTGGCTGGAAGGAGATTGGGAGAAGTGTGCGGATCTGCTATTGACAAAAATGGTAGACCAATTAGGACCAGAGTTCTAGATGGTCTACTATTCCAGTGCTCTTGCCAATTTAAATGGCTTGCCCATTTAAATGGCTGATCTGTGGTGGTTTCCAGCTAGTGAACCCATATGGGCGAGTAGAGCAATGAAGAAGGTAGATGGGCAGTTCTTGGCTGGAAGGAGATCAGGTGGGCAGTTCTTGGCTGGAAGGATATCAGGTGGGCAGTTCTGGATGGTCTGCTATTCGAGTTCTATCATGGCAGTTCTTGACCCTTTAAATAGCTAGCCAATTGTGGTTTTCATCTGGGAAACCCACATGGGTGAGCAGAGCAAGAAAGAAAGTAGATGGATGATCCTGGCTGGAAGGAGATTGGGAGAAGTGTGCGGATCTGCTATTGAGAAAAATGGTAGACCAATTAGGACCAGAGTTCTAGATGGTCTGCTATTCCAGTGCTCTTGCCAATTTAAATGGCTTGCCCATTTAAATGGCTGATCTGTGGTGGTTTCCAGCTAGTGAACCCATATAGGCGAGCAGAGCAATGAAGAAGGTAGATGGGCAGTTCTTGGCTGGAAGGAGATCAAGTGGGCAGTTCTTGGCTGGAAGGAGATCAGGTGGGCAGTTCTTGGCTGGAAGGAGATCAGGTGGGCAGTTCTTGGCTGGAAGGAGATCAGGTGGGCAGTTTTTGGCTGGAAGGAGATCAGGTGGGCAGTTTTTGGCTCGAAGGAGATCAAGAGAAGGGCAGGTACCCTTCTTCAACCAAACCAAACCTAGTCAGACTATCTGAGGTTGACAAAAATAGCCAGGCCAGGTCAGGCTTCAGGAGGAACGTTTCAGAAATAACAAGCTCTTCTAAAGCCGAGGATGATCGCTCCCGTAGTGGACTTTATCAGCACTATTCAGATAGGACCATGACTGGCCACCCTTACTCTGAGGAGCCTCTGTGGACCTCAGTGAGCATGGAGATTTACATATATGGCTGGCACCATGCAGCTTGTGACATCGAGGAGTTTGTGGTGCATTTAGCTCATCTGGTTAGTAGAAGGCTCCTTGGTTTATTAATCTGTTCTACTGAGAGGTTCTATCACTTATACAATATGCTTTACTAAAAATGTTCATAGTTGTATCTCTTTTCAATATTGGAGGATTATTTAATGTCGCTCACCTATTGAATGACTTTATTTCACTTTCTGCTTTACGGTACTTCGTTGTCAAGGCTTCTGTGACCTCACCATAGTCCTTTTCTTCTACCAGGTCCCAAGTCTTCTTCCTGACTGTTCCACCGAGGATGGATAAGGAAAAGATCAAGATCACAGAGAGGATACTAAACCTCACCTTGGAGATTGTATGCCTGCTGACCGGAGAGGTGAGGAGGATTCTGGGAGTTCACATGACATCACTCTCATCTCTAATAAGAATGAGCTCAGGCATATTCGTATCCTATTCTGAACCCAACTGAGCCATCTCGTCAAGAAACTGTAACTGTACCTGGCCAATGATAAGTGGTCGAGGGATTCCTGGCCACGCAGCCGCTTGCATACACATTGCTTTCATATGTTCGGCTGCAGGATGGGGAATGCCTCGGTATGATTGGCACTTGGATCCAAACTAGCCTGAGCTCATTCCTAATCTCTATTAATAAAACACAGAGCTGACCGGAGAGGTGAGGAGGATTCTGGGTGGTCACATGACTGTGTTGATATTCTATTACAGCGTTTTCCTCCGGTGAAGTCTGGTGACAATGTGATCATCACAGTGCCTCAACTGCAATCACTGATACCTGAGAGAAAGGACAAGAAGATTCTAGAAGTCACCCAGAAGATCATTGAGCTGCTGACAGGAGAGGTAAGTGGTGTCACAAATTATCGGGTGTTATCCAGTTACAGGCAAGCCCTGTGACTGGATGGTGACGGTACCGTTGTGTGTGTGTGTCAGGTTCCTATAAGGTGTCAGGATGTCACTGTCTATTTCTCTATGGAGGAGTGGGAATATTTAGAAGGACACAAGGATCTCTACAAGGATGCCTTGAGGGAGGACCCGAGGAAAAAGGACGCCTTGATGGAGGACCAGAAGGAGGACACCGGGAATTTGAGACCAG
>NW_027507811.1:26587695-26827695 GCF_037356315.1 Lithobates pipiens
TGGTCTTGACCGTGATGGAGAGATTGGAATCTGATTTGCTTCTGTGGACAGGTGTCTTTTATACAGGTAACAAGCTGAGATTAGGAGCACTCCCTTAAAAGGGAGTGCTCCTAATCTCGGCTTGTTACCCATATAGAAAACACCTGGGAGCCAGAGATCTTGCTGATTGTTAGGGGATGAAATACTTATTTCACTCATTAAAATGCAATATATATATATATATATATATATATATATATATAGATAGATAGATAGATAGATAGATAGATAGATAGATAGATAGATAGATGGATATAGATTTATTTTAATATGTTTTTCTGGATATATTTGTTATTGTGTCTCTCACTGTTAAAATAAACCGACCATTAAAATTATAGACTGATCATTTCTTTGTCAGTGGGCAAACCTACAAAATCGGCAGGGGATCAAATACTTTTTTTCCCTCACTGTATGTCTGTATGATATTACCATAACCATCCTTTGGAATCTTTCCTTGTATGGTTGGCAGGGTATGCTCTGTACACCTAAAATTAACATAAAGACAATCTTTGTTAAAGATCATTTCCACAGACACGGTATGCATAGCTAAACCCGGAATTTATGGGCAGGTGGCATCTTTGACGGATCCACGAGTGAGGCTAACTGGCAGAAAAAAATGACTAATGTTCAGTACATAGACAACTCTGCCCAATAAATAGCAATTCCTAATATGTAATATGTAAAGAGTTCACATTTAAAGGGTTAGTCCACCTTTACAAAAAAAAAAAGTAGATGTAGACAAGGGGTGGCTGTAGATAAAAACAAACTGTGCAGCCTTAACCAAAGTTGAATGTTGCTTTTCCTATAGGTGAGGCCCAATTACATACCTCCTGAAGCCCGACTCCCAGGGATGGCATCACACCATCCTGCCTTGTTGCTAGGGCGTTGCTAAGGGACTCCCAGCTGTTACTGTTCACATCATCACAGGAGTGAGCTCTTGTGTCTAATTCAAACCCCCTCCCATGCTCTTTCTCTCCCCTGATGAAGTAGCTTTGAACTCATAATTTGAGAGCTCGCTCCTGTGAGGGCCTTTTACATACCTCCTGAAGCCTGACTTCCAGGGATGGCTTCATGCCATCCTGCCTTGTTGCTAGGATGTTGCTAAGAGACTCCCAGTTGTTACTGTTCACCTCCACTATTGCAGCTGTGAGAGCTTTCTCAGATTAAATTCCCCCTGATGAAGTAGCTCTGAGCTCTTGGCAACATCCTAGCTACAAGGCAGGACGGGATGATGCCATCTCTGAGAGTTTTTCAGTTAGGCTTCGGGAAGTACTTAAATGGCCTACCCCTATAGCAAGGGCATTATTTAACTTTGGTAAAAGCTGCACAGTTTGGTTTTTGTAGAGCATTTCTTTTTGGTAAAGGTGAACGAACCCGTAAAATTTGGAAACATGCCAGAAACTGGACATCACACTGTAGTCAAATGAATTTAATTCGGCTATACAGTTTAAACTTGCACCCCATACACTACAGATGATTCAAAGACAATCCTGAAAAACGTCTTTGTTTTCTTCCTGGCAGATGGGCGGGAGTTGAACAGATCATCGGAGGATTATCCTTCCTCACCCTCATATTCCGACGCCGAACACACGATGCCAGATTCTCATACAGGACTTTACAATGCGCCCAGTTTATCCAATCCTTCAGGTTTTGAGGAATCTTTTAGAGTACATGATCTCCGTCGGGGAATTTATGCCGAGGGTAGAAGAGCCAGTTCCTCCAATCCTGAGGGATCTTTTAATGCTCAGTCACATACCTTCCGTTCAAACATCCGTTCGGAATCATACGGTGCAGACAGGTTGGACAGTCCCTCTAGTTCTGAGAGATATTTCCCAGGTCGATCACATACAGTTACTCCAGATTTGCAACTAGGTGGCCAGGGATCACCAGATCCTTCCAGTTCTGAAGGCGTGTCTCTCAAGTCTCGTGGTCCGAAATTTCAGTGCCTAGAATGCGGGAAATGTTTATCCCAGAAATCTCATCTCATGGAGCATTTAAAAGCCCACAAGCGGGAGAAGCCATATTCCTGCTCAGCTTGCGGGAAGTGTTTCACTGGGCAGGCTAACCTTAACCGTCACAAGAGCGTCCACACGGGGGAGCTCCCGTTCATCTGTCCCGAGTGCGGCAAGAGCTACGGGACCGTGTCGTGCCTCAACGAGCACCGTAAAACCCACAGTGACCAGACGCCGTTTCCATGCGCTGAGTGCGGGAAATGCTTCCCCACCAACTCTGCCCTCCTTCAGCACCGAGAGTCTCACACCACCGAGGGACCCTTTGCCTGTCCTGAGTGCGGGAAAAACTATAAACGGAAGTGGGAGCTTCTTAAACACCAGAAGGTTCACACCGGAGAGAAGCCGTTCTCCTGTACAGAGTGTGGGAAAAGTTTTGTCTGGAAGTTTGCACTGAACACGCACCTTAGACGGGTTCACTCCGCGGAGGGAACGTTCCTGTGCACCATATGCGGTAAGCTTTACCCGTGTCGGGCCCGGCTTGTAGAACACCAGAAGATCCACTCGGGGGAGAAGCCGTATTCCTGCGCCGAGTGCGGCAAGCCGTTCTCCTCCAGGACGGAGTTGGTGCACCACCAGAGGACCCACACTGGCGACAAGTCCTACCAGTGCTTGGAGTGCGGCAAGTCCTTCACGTGGACATTCCAGCTCCGAACCCACCAGCGTATTCACACGGGAGAAAAACCGTTCTCCTGCTCTGACTGCGGCAAGAGCTTCACGCTGATGGCGTTGCTCCGTAGACACCAAAAACACCACACCGGTGACAAGCCCTACTCCTGCTCGGAGTGCGGCAAGCGGTTCATCACCAGGGCCGAGCTCATCGTTCACGAGAGGGTCCACCGGGGCGAGAAGCCCTTTCCGTGTCCGCAGTGCGGCAAGTGCTTCACCCAGCGCTCGCAGCTTCAGACGCACCAGCGCATTCATACGGATGAGAAGCCGTATGCCTGCACGGTGTGCGGGAGGTGTTTCGGGCGCAAGTCCCATATGGATAAACACCAGAGAACTCATACTCGCTGAGATGTAGCCTTTTTAACTTGGAGTTTGTTTTATCAATGCAATAAATGTGTAATAAAGTTTTATCCCAAAATTGGCGTCTTACTTTTCTCTGCAGCTCCTGGTGGTCATCTGAGAAACCTGTTGGTCTCTTTGCCTGGTGCTTCAACCATGAAATCTCTCATCTTCTTTCTGTGCTTTGACCACTGGGGGCAGTAGTTCTTCAGTATGGGTCCAAATCCACCCTAATTCACCCATTCAAACTTTGCATAGCACAAACCCGAGTTCCCACTTGCATTTTTATTTATTTTTTTAATCTGATTTTATTTATATTTTTTTCAAAAAACACATACAAAGAGAACAAATGGATAATAGCAAAAAAAAAATCACAGCAAGGCAAAAACAGCCATTAAATGCACAAACATGTGCGCAAAAGAAGCTCCAGAGCTTTTTTGGGCTTGGAGCGCTGTGCGTCTTTGTGGCACACATTTGTAGCCCCGCGCACGTTTCCTGTGTGTTTTGGCGTTCGAGAAATGCCAAATGTGAATGTGGCCCTAGAAGAAAGGTATACTGCTTACAGAGCTCAGTAGCTCAAGAAACGCACATCAATAACTCACCCGAGACTTACTCAGCTTTTGAAATTTCAAAGGGAGCATATATAAAAAATTTAATTGAACGTCCCCCTGGAAGGTTTTATCCCCCCCCTCCCCCCCCCCCCCTTCATGACCACAGCATTTTTTTGCTATTCAGCACTGCGCTTTTTATATATATATATATATATATATATATATATATATATATATATATATATATATATATAATATTATTTTTTTTTATTAGAAAATAAAATACAATTTCTTTTTTGCACAATACAGCAAACCTGCGAAATAAAAAATGGCATATGGTGCGTACATATCAAATGAGGATATATATGAATGAAGCAAGCTGTCAGTCAAGAATCATAAACCATAACTAGATAGATAATGACTCGCCAAGCACTGCGCTACTTTAACTGACAATTGCGCAGTCATGCAACGCTGTACACAAATTAAATTTATATAATTTTTTTCACACAAATGGATCTTTCTTTTGCTGGTATTTCATTACTACTGTTTTTTTTATTTTTTTTTTTATTTTTTATAGGAATTAAAATAGACTGAAAATTTTGAAAAAAAAACAACATTCTTCTTAGTTTCTGTTCTAAAATTTTGCAAATAAATATTTTTTTCTTCATAAATTTAGGCCAAAATGTATTCTGCTGCAAAAAAATAATAACCCAAAATCAGTGTATGTTATTTAGTCTGTGTGAAGGTTAGAGTCTAAAAACTTTGGTGTAATATATTTAAAAATTTGATCAATCCTGATGTACTGATGGCCTATTGCATTTCTTAAAGCCCTAAAATGCCCCTCAAATTACCCCTTTTTTGAAAGTAGATCTGAGGTATTTAGTAAGAGGCAAGTTTTTTATTTTTTTTAAAGTTGTCATTTTTTTTCGGAAAATTAATAATATATATATATATATATATATATATATATATATATATTTTTTTTTCACTGTCACTGGTGCAGTACAGCGTCATATTATGATTGTAGCAGTGATCATCAGGGACACTGACAGTATGGGAAAATAAATAACTAATTACATAAATAACTACTCTGATGACAGTATGTTAAAAAAAATCATCTTTAAGAAAAATCTTAAAAGTGAAAAAAATGTAATCGCTTTTCATTCAGTTTTTTAAGATTATTTTTCAGAATTTATTTTTTTTATTTATTTTTACATAATCTTGAAAAAAATCTTTTCTTTTTTTTTTTTTTTTTTTTTTTTTTTTTTTAAAGATGGAATAAAAATTATTCAATTTTCTTTTACTTCAAGATAATTTTTTTATTTTAATTTAATATATATATATATATATATATATATATATATATATATATATATATTTATTTTTTTACATATGGTCATCAGTAGTTCAGTGTCACCATAGTAACACTGTACTACTCTAGGATAGTGATCAGGTTTATTTATTTATTTCCCCCACTATTATTGCTTATAAGGGTGATGATACAGAACAGTGATGGTGAACCTCGGCACCCCAGATGTTTTGGATCTACATTTCCCATGATGCTCAACTACACTGCATGAGCATCATGGGAAATGTAGTTCCAAAACATCTGGGGTGCCAAGGTTCGCCATCACTGATAAAAAAAACAACCCTAAAAATGAAATAAAATTGGCCTGCAAACCATTTTAAGTCACAAAGAAGGGAGGAGATGGAACCACTCAAACTTTCCAAGAAGACGGGAACAGATTCGGCAAATGGTTAATGGATCTTGCTGCTGGAATCCTTCAAGCCAGACTGCGGGATACATTTCATCTCCCACTCTCTGATCGCTGGATCAAAAAAGACCCCATCTAACTGCCCTTTTTTACTCCCCTTAAACTATGGTCACGTGAGTCAGCAAGCCCGAGTCTTCTCTTATGGTTACTACTTGGTTCCTTCAATGCCTTGGTGACCTGGACACATCCTATTGGATGTCCAGGGGTTGGGGGTACTTTCAGGATCCAGAAGAGGGCTGATGCCATTACAGGGAGACTGGCAATCTTGTGCTTCATCTCACCAGTAATGGTGAGGGACCAGGAGGGGGAACTTTGAGTTTAGGAGAAGAAAAGTCTATTAGGATGGGTTAGAGCAGGGGTATCAAAGTCAATTATCAGCAGTATGGTTGCCCTCAAAGGGCCGGTTGTATCTGCAAGACTAGAAAACCAGAGCACCCCACCCTCCCTACATCACATCACAAGAAGAAGCTGAGGAGCAGAAAGCGCAGGAGGGCAGGGGTCTGCTGAGGGCGGGGGAGGTTGGGGCTGGCATAGGATCCGTAGGCGTTTTGGTCCCCTCTGCTGAAAACAAGGTGGGGTCGGAGACGGGGGTGACGCAGCTGCAGTAGAGGTGCAAGGGCCACGTGGAATGGCCTGCTGGGTCAGATTTGGCCCATGGGCCTTGTGTTTGAAGAAATAGTTTTAGCTTGGATTTGGGCTTTAGGAAAGGTCTCCAATCAAGCTGTTACCTGTAAAGAAGACCCTGGAATACCTACCCCCCCCCCCCCCCCCCCCGCTCCATGCACTGCTGAACTCTGCTCTGACCACCAGAAATGGTCTCCTGAAGTCCATTTCAGGGAGTGTCAATCTCCTGTGTCCTACACAGCATTCAGTGGTCCATCCCGTTCTCTCCCCTCTTGATCGGGACGGGGTGGAAATGTATGACCTCACCAGGCCATAATTTCACTCAAAGTCCCAAGGGATGGAACAATTGGCCTTACCAAGCCATGTGTTCACTTAAAGTCCCTAAATCTAATCCTCATTTTTTTTTCCGCGTAGATCGCATCTCCTAAAGTGATATGGAGCTCGGAAGGAGGAACCAGTAAGAAGTTAGGTCGTTAACAAGGCCACTTTAGGAAGCTAGCAGGATGCTCATCTTCACCTAGAAGTTATCATTATAAAAAGTATCCGTTGAACATTTTTTTTTTTTTAACACCACTAAATGGCCATTCTTGTAACTCCTGTTGGACGTGACTCTACTAACGCATTTCACCTTGCCCATCAGGGAACCCTGATTGAGGGTGAAATGTGTCAGCTAGGAGTTGTGTCCAGTGTGCATAACAAAGTATGAATGGCCACGTAGAAATGGTAATAATGTTTATTGGAACCAAACAACCTACGGTCTGGACCTTTGTTCATGATTGCAAGAAGTGGATCTCATATTGGGTCTGACACAGACAAGTGCAAAATAGTTTAGTTTTGGATATATTCATTATGTTTCAGAATTCATTTTGTTTAATTTCATGTCGTTTTATACATTTTCTAAGGAATTCCAAATTTTAGGAACGTTTCCAATCGGTCAAAAAATGATCGACCAACTGGAATTCTGTGTGAAGAATAGCTGGTTGTTGAGGAACGGGCCGGGAAGCCGGCCGCCACGTCCTTAACAACCGAAGACTCATCAGCTGTCAATGGACTTCCCCGTTAAGATCTGAAATGTAAACCAAAGAACGACGGCAATAGAAAAGTCTGAAAAAAAAAACGGCGTGCCCCCGCCCCCCCCCCCCTCCAATTCATACCAGGCCCTTCGTGGGCTGGTATGAATTCTAAGGGGCAACCCATGCCAACAACATTTTTTAACCACTTAAGCCCCGGACCAATTTGCAACCAAAGGACCAAGCCCCTTTTTGCGATCCGGCACTGTGTCACTTTAACTGACAATTGCGCGGTCGTGCGACGTGACTCCCAAACAAAATTGGCGTCCTTTTTTTCCCACAAATAGAGCTTTCTTTTGGTGGTATTTGATCACCCCTGCGGTTTTTATTTTTTGTGCTATAAAACAAAAATAGAGCGACAATTTTGAAAAAAATGCATTATTTTTTACTTTTTGCTATAATAAATATCCCCAAAAAATATATATAAAAAAAACATTTTTTTTCCTCAGTTTAGGCCAATACGTATTCTTCTACATATTTTTGGTGAAAAAAAATCGCAATTAGCGATTATTGATTGGTTTGCGCAAAAGTTATAGCGTTTACAATATAGGGGATAGTTTTATGGCATTTTTATAAAAAAAAATTTTTTACTAGTAATGGCGGCGATCTGCGATTTTTATTGTGACTGCGACATTATGGCGGACACTTCGGACATTTTGACACATTTTTGGGACCATTGTCATTTATACAGCAATCAGTGCTATTTAAATGCACTGATTGCTGTGTAAATGACACTGGCAGTGAAGGAGTTAACCACTAGGGGGCAGTGTATGTGTTATGTATGATGTTATGCATTCTTTTTATTGTAGGGGGCGTGGCCTGGCATGTGACATCACTGATCGTCTTTCCCTATAAAAGGGAACAGACGATCGGTGACAGCCACACTAGGAAGCACAGGGAGAGGTTTGTTTACACAGACCTCTCCTTGTTCTTCAGCTCTGTGACCCGATCGCGGGACACCAGCGGCGTTCGGGTCCACTGTTCCCGCGGCCACGGAGCCCAGGACCGGGTCGAGAGCACGCCGCCGGCGGCGCACTCCCGACCCACGGCTGGGCACTTAAAGAGCAACGTACTGGTACGTGCTTGTGCCCAGCCGTGCCATTTTGCCAATGTATATGTGCAGGAGGCGGTCCTTAAGTGGTTAAAATACAGCGTGGGGTCCCTCCCCAAAATCTATACTAGACCTGAGCATGCATCCTGGCAGGAAAAAGCGAGCCCCCCCGCAAGCATACCAGGCCATATGCCCTCAACATGGGAGGGGTGCTTCGGGGGCAGGGCCCCCCACCCCAAAGCACCTTGTCTTCATGTTGATGAGGACAAGGGCCTCTTCCCCACAACCCTGGCCGGTGGTTGTGGGATTCTGTGGCTTATCGGAATCTGTAAGCCTCCTTTAACAAAGGGGCCCCCAGATCCCGCCCCCCCATCTATGTGAATGAGTAAGGGGTACATTATACCCCTATTCATTCACCAAAAAAGTGTCAACACTTGAATAAAGACAGTACATGAGTTTTTGGCAAATCCTTTATTAAAAACTAAAAAAAACAATGTCCCCCGATGTAGGCCGATCCTCAATCACGCTGTCCGCTAGATCCAGAAAAAAAAACCTCCGGTCTTGTCGAGGGCTCCCCACCGACTGCCTGCTCCTCTGTCTGACATTTCTTAAATAGGCAAGGGGCGGAGTCACCCGATGACGTCAGCGGGTGACCTGCCCCCTTGTGATATCACGTAATTTTTCGACCAATCCCAATTCGAATCGTTCCGAAAATTTGGAATCTGAAAATTTGGAATTCGTTAGAAAACAAATACTCATTTCAACAAAATTCGTTACCATTTAATTTGGAGATTCGGATACATCTAAGGACCGGTAACCTGCAACATATTACATTTTTGTTTTGGGGTTTAGATACCTGTTGGGTTAAACTACACTGTGAAACTGCATTGTGTGCGAAGGGGACAAAATCAAATGTTCTCAGGCTTCTATTCTCCACAGATCGAATGTGTGAATGGGAAAAAAATGGTGCATTCAGGCCACCAGATGGAGCTGAGGAGTATACATATTTCTTATGATAGTTATTGCCATCTAGTGGCCATAAGGTATATTCCCCATTCACACATTCGATCTGCAGAGACTATAGCCTGTGAACATTCGACTTGTCCCCATTTACATGTAACAAACGGACTGTATGGAGAAGCAGCGTTTTCACCCTAGGATGGGAACTACCGAACACCCCCTTTCTCCATAATATAGTGGGGAAAGGTTCTATAGTCCTCAGAGAGAACTGGAAACAATGTAACTGATAACAGGCAGAGTGAGCAGCAAGGTTACTGGCAGGATCAACAGGTATTTACAGATATAACAGAATCCCTTCCTGACCAGGTAAGGTGAATGTTTGTGAGCAAGGAGGGGGGTCTTCATGCCCACGTGCCACATATATGGTCCATAGTGGCTGAGGATTCTATACAAGCTTCAGGAAGTCCACTCCCAGTGACCCTTTGAGGTGATGTTTGGATTCTGGCCACAGTGGAACTCACTAGTGAACTTCCTGTTTGTGTTTTCTGGATAGTGTGGAATCATTCTTTACAGTGTTCCTCATCCAATGATGAAGCATTCATTTGTACAGCCAGTACACCCTCCCCCTCCCCCAAAACATTAAAAGGGACCTCTTCATAAAAGGCCACAATCCTCCTTCCCACCGCGCACATTTCTGGAGTGAGCTCACAAGGTACTGAGTGCTGCAGAGACCACCGGCTGGATACATGCCTGACCAAGGGGTCCTGTGTGGCTCCCAAATGTCGCATTACACCGATTTGTGATGTGATTTATCATGAATAAAGACTGCTTGGATGAAATTGATGGTCCTTGGTGTTCTGGCAAATATCTTCTTCTCATATACTATTCGTAAAAGGGTGAGGAACACCAAAACCTCACTGAGCATTGGATCTGCTCCTCTTCACCTAAAGTACAAGTCACAACTACTCCACCTATGGGGTCGTATTGTATGTCATATAATTATCTCCTGTGATCCTCGGCTCCATCTAGGGGTCATAATGTGATGTTTTATTATTCAGGTGTTTCAGTAAAAATACCACATTATGGCCTCTAGATGGAGCTGAGGATCACAGGAGATAATTCTATTCTCTTTTATTTTCTTCTTTTCTTATTCATATTGTATTCTCTTCTCTTCTAATTCTATTCCATTCTTATTTCTATTCTCTTCTCATTTTTATTCTATTCTTATTCCTATTCTATTCTTACTCATATTCTATTTTATCCTTTCTATTCTATTCTTATCCTGTTCTATTCTTATTGTATTCTCTTATTTCTATACTATTCTTATTATAATATTTTCTTATTCTAATTCTATTCTTATTCTATTCCTATTACCGTTCTATTCTTATTCTATTCTATTCTTAATCCATTCTATTCTTATTACTATTTTATTCTTATTACTATTCTATTCTCTTTTGACTCTATTATTATTCCATTCTATTATTATTCTATTTGATTCCCTTCTTATTCTAATCTTGTCTTATTCATATTCTATTCTATTCCTATTCTAGTCTTATTCTATTCTTATTTATATTCCATTCTTATTCTATTCTCTTCTTATTCTATTCATATTCCATTCTATTATTATTCTATTCCCTTCTTATTCTATTATTGTCTTATTCATATTGTATTGTATTCTTATTTTATTCTATTATTTCAATTATATTCCTATTACAATCCTATTCTATTCTTATTCTTATCCCTATTCTGTACTTATTCTATTCTAATTTTATTTTTACTTCTATTCTATTTCTATTCCTATTATATTTTATTCTATTCCTAGTCTATTTTTATCCCTATTCTATTCCTATTTCTAATCTATTTTATTCTATTCCATTCTCATTCTATTTTAGTCTTAATCTATTCTTATTCATATTCTAATTCTATTCTCTTTTTATTATATTCTTATACCTAATCCATTCTGATTCAATTCTCTTCTTATTCTATTTTATTATTTTCTATTCTCTTCTTATACCTATTCTATTCTAATTCAATTCTCTTCTTATTCTATTCTATTTTATTTTCTATTCTATTTTTATACCTATTCTTTTCTAATTCTTATTCTGTTCTTATTTCTTAGTCTTATTCTATTCTTATATAAAATGGGGTGCTTGTGCGAATGGTTAATACATCTGCCCAGCGAATGACGCAAATGAATGCAATGAATACATCATTAGGTCTATTTTTTAAATCAACCTCTTGAAGCCACTTTACAGCAGAGCACAGGCTGGGATGGGGAGCAGCAGCAAAAGGAGCCAATCAGTTTTATCTCTTCATGTGCTAATAAGAAACATGCTGAGAGGAGGAGAGACCAGCTCATCAGTCTGCTGCTTCTTTCACAGTCCAATCAGTGCTGGGGGAGGGACAAGACACGTTGGTGCTACTTAACCACTTAAGCCCCGGACCAATTTGCAGCCAAAGGACCAGGCCCCCTTTTGCGATTCGGCACTGCATCGCTTTAACTGACAATTGCGCGGTCGTGCGACGTGGCTCCCAAACAAAATTGGCGTCCTTTTTTTCCCACAAATAGAGCTTTCGTTTGGTGGTATTTGATCGCCTCTGCGTTTTTAATTATTTGCGCTATAAACAAAAATAGAGCGACAATTTTGAAAAAAATGCAATATTTTTTACTTTTTGCTATAATAAATATCCCCAAAAAATCTATAAAAAAATTTTTTTTTCCCCTCAGTTTAGGCCGATACGTAATCTTCTACATATTTTTGGTAAAAAAATAAATAAATAAATAAATCGCAATTAGCGATTATTGATTGGTTTGCGCAAAAGTTGTAGCGTTTACAAAATAGGGGATAGTTTTATAGCATTTTTATTAATATTTTTTTTTTTTTACTAGTAATGGCGGCGATCAGTGATTTTTATTGTGACTACGACATTATGGCGGACACAGCGGATATTTTTGAGACCATTGTCATTTATACAGCAATCATTGCTATTTAAATGCACTGATTCTTATGTAAATGACACTGGCAGTGAAGGAGTTAACCACTAGGGGTTGAGGAGGGGTTATGTGTGACGTTATGTGTTTTTTTTCATTGTAGGGGGCGTGGCCTGGCATGTGACGTCACTGATCATCTTTCCCTATAACAGGGAACAGTCGATCGGTGACAGGCTCAGTAGGAAGCACGGGGAGAGGTTTGTTTACACAGACCTCCCCTCGTTCTTCAGCTCTGTGACCCGATCGCGGGACACCAGTGGCGATTGGGTCCGCTGGTCCCGCGGTCATGGAGCTCAGGACCGGATCGCGAGCGCGCTACCGGCGGCGCGCTCCCGACCCATGGCTGCGCACTTAAAGAGCCACGTACAGGAACCTGATTGTGCCCAGCCGTGCCATTCTGCCGACATATATGTGCAGGAGGCGGTCCTTAAGCAGTTAATTGCAGTAGAGAAAAAGCAAGTCTGCTCTGCTAGACAGGGCTGTGTGACAGAGCTGTGTAAATTTCAGAACTGGATGGACAGGAATACAAATCCTTTGTCAGGTAAAACAGCCTCAGTATACTTATTTCCTCTGCATACCGGTGTGCCTAGAGTGCAGCTTTAAAGCTGTTTGCCTTTATCTCAGATCGTGGATGTCCTCCAGCCAGGAAATGAGGCGGGGCTCTATCGGACTTGCTGTAGCTTCTAATACACACTGTATGGCGAGGGAGAAGCTACTGGCCAACAAAACTCTTATTAGGCTGGTGACACAGGAGAATGGAAGCTCTCCTCTGATCTTATCATTGGAATCAGAAGCACCCCTAAGACACCCAACAGAGGTCCCCAACATCACTAAAAACACAAGAGCCGGGGGACGAGGGGGCTTCTGGATGGGTGTCAAACTGACAGATTTACATGGGTGTTTTTTTTTTTATCAAAACAATTTTATTTGGTTTTTGCCAACAACACTCAATAATTAAGTCTTTCAGAATAAGAAATCCACCAAATAAAAGAGAAAAAAAAACAAAACAAGAAAATAAAACAACCCAAAAAAGTCTTAAAAAAATACTAGTCACGTGGTTTGGTGCACAATTTTGCATAATTTTCAACAGCCCGGTAGACATTTTAGAGGTCTTTGGGTATTCAATAAGAATAAAACAGTCAGAGTCTTGTTCCTTGCACCTGCTGACTCAGCATCCCAGAATACTTCGGAGCGCGTCAGCTGATGGTACCATTTCAGGCCCACCAGTTCTCCAGAATGGGGCCAGGCCCAGATTGTGCATAGCAGCAGAAGGCGAGGACGTGAGGACAGTTCTTCTATAATGGTTGGTCTTACAGATGTAGAAGACAATACAATCCATTCTGAGAAACGTTCCCCTCAGGGGCGTGTGTGGTCTTTCAGTAGAAGATAATACACTATGTTTTGAGAAACGTTCTCCTCAGGGGCGTGTGTGGTCTATCAGATATAGAAGACAATATAATCCATTCTGATTAACGTTCCCCTCAGGGGCGGGTGTGGTCTTTCAGATGTAGAAGACAATATAATCCATTCTGATTAACATTCTCCTCAGGGGTGTGTGTGGTCTATCAGATGTAGAAGACAATATAATCCATTCTGATTAACGTTCTCCTCAGGGGCGTGTGTGGTCTATCAGGTGTAGAAGACAATATAATCCATTCTGATTAACATTCTCCTCAGGGGCGTGTGTGGTCTTTCAAAAGAAGACAATACAATATGTTTTGAGAAACGTTCTCCTCAGGGGTGTGTGTGGTCTATCAGATGTAGAAGACAATATAATCCATTCTGATTAACGTTCTCCTCAGGGGTGTGTGTGGTCTATCAGATGTAGAAGGCAATATAATCCATTCTGATTAATGTTCTCCTCAGGGGCGTGTGTGGTCTTTCAGATGTAGAAGACAATATAATCCATTCTGATTAACGTTCTCCTCAGGGGTGTGTGTGGTCTATCAGATCTAGAAGACAATATAATCCATTCTGATTAACGTTCTCCTCAGGGGCGTGTGTTGTCTTTCAAAAGAAGACAATACAATATGTTTTGAGAAACGTTCTCCTCAGGGGCGTGTGTGGTCTTTCAGATGTAGAAGACAATATAATCCATTCTGATTAACGTTCTCCTCAGGGGTGTGTGTGGTCTATCAGATGTAGAAGACAATATAATCCATTCTGATTAACGTTCTCCTCAGGGGTGTGTGTGGTCTATCAGATGTAGAAGGCAATATAATCCATTCTGATTAATGTTCTCCTCAGGGGCGTGTGTGGTCTTTCAGATGTAGAAGACAATATAATCCATTCTGATTAACGTTCTCCTCAGGGGTGTGTGTGGTCTATCAGATCTAGAAGACAATATAATCCATTCTGATTAACGTTCTCCTCAGGGGCGTGTGTTGTCTTTCAAAAGAAGACAATACAATATGTTTTGAGAAACGTTCTCCTCAGGGGCGTGTGTGGTCTATCAGATACAGAAGACAATATAATCCATTCTGATTAACATTCTCCTCAGGGGCATGTGTGGTCTTTCAAAAGAAGACAATACAATATGTTTTGAGAAACGTTCTCCTCAGGGGCGTGTGTGGTCTTTCAGATGTAGAAGACAATATAATCCATTCTGATTAACGTTCTCCTCAGGGGTGTGTGTGGTCTATCAGATCTAGAAGACAATATAATCCATTCTGATTAACGTTCTCCTCAGGGGCGTGTGTTGTCTTTCAAAAGAAGACAATACAATATGTTTTGAGAAACGTTCTCCTCAGGGGCGTGTGTGGTCTTTCAGATGTAGAAGACAATATAATCCATTCTGATTAACGTTCTCCTCAGGGGCGTGTGTGGTCTTTCAAAAGAAGACAATACAATATGTTTTGAGAAACGTTCTCCTCAGGGGCGTGTGTGGTCTATCAGATACAGAAGACAATATAATCCATTCTGATTAACATTCTCCTCAGGGGCGTGTGTGGTCTATCAGATGTAGAAGACAATATAATCCATTCTGATTAACATTCTCCTCAGGGGCGTGTGTGGTCTATCAGATGTAGAAGACAATATAATCCATTCTGATTAACATTCTCCTCAGGGGCGTGTGTGGTCTTTCAGATGTAGAAGACAATACAATCCATTCTGAGAAAAGCTCTCCTCAGGGTTATGTGGTCTTTCAGACGTAGAAGATAATACATTCCATTTTGAGAAACGTTCTCCTCAGGGGCATGGCTTCACAGCAATAACCCCACTGGCATGAAGCTCCAGGTGCTTCTGGAGGGTGGACTTCCGTGCAAAGTGTTTGCCACACTGCAAACAAGAGAATGGCTTCTGACCGGTGTGGATGGTCTGGTGGTTGTCCAGTGTCGATTTCTGGGCAAAGCACCTCCCGCACTCCGAGCAGCAGTATGGTTTTTCCCCTGTGTGAGTCCTCATGTGTTTTATGAACTGCGACTTCAGTGTAAAGCACCTGCCGCACTCCGTACAGGGCAGTATGTTCTCGCCAGTGTGAAGCCGCTGGTGGTTGACGAGGTGGGACTTCTGGGTGTAGGCCTTGCCGCATTCAGCACACGAGAACGGCTTTTCTCTGGAGTGACGGCGCTGGTGTTTATCAAGGTCGGCGCTGTGGGCGAAGAACTTCTCGCACTCTACGCAAGGGAACACCTTCTTGCCCAGATGCTTATGCTGATGGTTGCCAAAAGCAGGTTCCTGGCCGAGCTGGTCGCCAACGTGTGCTCTCTGGTGTTCGACCATCTTCACCAAGCTGGAATAGCATGGATATAACGCATCCTCGTGCGTCCCTGCCCGTTGCGCCATCGCATTGAAAGAAGATTCCTCTGGATTTGACGGTACCGGTGGTCTATATCCAATGAGAAGACTAGGAATGATATTTGGGGAGGAGGTCTGCGATTTGTCAGAAGAAGTTTCCTCAGGTTTGGCGGGATCTGATGGTCTATATGGAAGGAGAAGACCTGGTGTGATATTTGAGGCAGTATCTGATTTACCAAGCAAAGATCCCTCAGGATTGGAAGGATCTTTAGATCTATCTGCACCATCAAGTCCTGGATAGATATGTGAGGTAATGATGTGTGATCTATTGGTAAAAAATTCCTCTGAGTGAGAGGGAGCCGGTGATCCAGCGACACTGTGAAGTCCCTGATTTACATTTGGGGAAGGTGAATGAGAGGAATTGGGGGAAAATTCTTCAGGATTAGGGGGTTTGGGCGATTTGTCCACTTCGTGAAAAGCTGGATGAACTTTGAGGGAATCTTGTGAGTTCTCCTCATCTGTGTCCCAGGCTGGAGGTAAAACAGGACATCTATCTGATGATCTTTTGCTGTTGCCTTCCTCTGATGGGCAAAAAAACACAAAGATGTTTAATATTCGGGCTCAGGACTACACTAAAAAAGATACTTTTCTTACTTTTTTTTTTCTACATACTGTCATCAGAGTAGCTCAGTGTCACCATAGTGGGGGAGGTGATCAGGGATTTTCTTGTTATTGCGTATAACAATGATCACTGTTATAAGCAATAGACATGAATGTCTTTCATTCATGACAGCTTGCTTACTATTGTGATTGGCTACAGCTATTCACATGGTACAGGGTGCTGTGATTGGCCCAGGTACCATTTGATGGGTGTGGGCCTATCACAGCATCACAATAGTAAGCAAGCTGTCATGAACGGCTTCCATGCATGGCAGGTTTACTTACATCAGAGGTCTCAAACTGGAGGCCCTCCAGCTGTTACAAAACTACAAGTCCCATCATGCCTCTGCCTGTGGGATTCATGCTTGTAACTGTCAGCCTTGCAATGCCTCATGGGACTTGTAGTTTGGCAGCAGCTGGAGGGCCACCAGTTTGAGACCCCTGACTTACATGATCGCGCCGCTGCGTGGCCCAGGGGGCGCGCAAGTGCGTGTGCTGAGCAACAGAACAGTACGTGTAAATGTACTGTGGGGGGGTGGGGGGGTTGGCAAGTGGTTCATTTGGAGTTAACCCCATTTGACAGCCCACACAAGACTTTCCCCAAAGAGTTTGGGGTGTGTCTTTTGGGGATTTGTGCCCATTAGCCAACGTATCATTTGTGAGGTCAGTTACTGAAGTTATATGAGAAGACTTGGCTCACAGTCGATGTCCCATTTCATCCCAAAGGTGTTAAGTAGGGTTGAGGCCAGGGCTCTGTGCAGGCCACTCCCAAGGTATAAAACCATTGCAACAAGCGGGAGTGATGTTTACTGGAAGCCCCGTCCCAACGTGTTTCATCATCTACATCTGACGTCATCAGGAGCTTGCTTCCTTTTTTTTAATTAGAGAGGTCATTAATAACTAGTAAGTACTGTGTGTACAGATAAAAAAATTCATAAGTTTTAGACCCATGCTAGTCAACCATATTTAGGGAGTGTAAAAATATTAAAATCACATCACACGAACAATAATCAAACGATTCAATTCAAACAAACAAATCTAAAAAAAAAATTTCTAAAGCTATTATTAAATAAAAGAGAGCTGCCATCAACCGAACTTCAAAAGTCCTAAATACATAAACCAAAATATCCCAAAAATTAGGATATAAGACCACGTGTCCATAAAGTGCAACCAAATTCACCTGAACAAAAAAGTGTTCTATGCAAAAGCAATCCAAACATGTAGCCATGTTTCCTCCACAGCTGCACCCGTACATACTGCACTCACCAGATATTATTTACTTATTTACTTCTTTAATTAAAAAGAGAAGCAGCTCCTGATGACATCAGATGTAGGTGACAAAACATGTAGGGCGGAGCTCTTGCTAAACATCACTTCCACTAATTGAAATGCATTTGGAATGGCATTCCTAGTTTTAAGTTTGTCTTGCATTTGCAGGTTTATGCTTTTAAAATACCAAATAAATACTACTACACTACAAGAAGCTTCCCCATCTCTTCCCCTGTACTTTACGGAGTAGTTCTAGATACAGAGGCGCCATACTAACTATAAAAGCAGAGGACCCAGGAGATAGATCAGAAAGGGATTAAGGGCCAAATATTGATGATAAAGCGCTATTTGACTTCTTTTTAACTAACGGGGTCAATCATATCTGGTAAGTGCGGTGTGTACAAACAGTGCAGTGTGTACCCCTACCCATTCACCAAAAAAGTGCAAAAAGTGAATAAAGACATAACATGAGTTTTTGACAGTTCCTTTATTAAATATAAAAATGATGTGGATCCATCATTAATTACGACACCTGCCACCACCGCCAGACCCAAAAAGGCTGTCGACCGCCTGCTCCAGCTGTGAGAGAATTCTTAAAAAAGTAAGGGGCAGGGCCACTCGGTGATGTCACCTTGTTGAACTGCCCCCTTGTAACGTCACCTATCAAGCATGCACCGGTCAGTGACGTCACTAGGGGGCAGTGGCACCAACAGATGTCACTGGGTGACCCGCCCCTTACCTATTTAAGAACTGTCACAAGGTGGAGCAGGCTGTTCGCGGTTAGCATTTGTTGCGGGTGGAGCTTTTCGTTTTTTTTCTTTCGGGTCCGGAGGTGGCAGTGGGCGTCATGATCGAAGATGGATCTACATCAGGGGACATTGTTTTTATATTTTTAATGAAGGAATTGTCAAAAACTCTTGTATCTTTATTCACTTTTTACACTTTTTTGGTGAATGGGTAGGCCATACTCATTCACATTGGAGGGGGCAGGATCTGGGGACCCCCTTGTTAAAGGGGGCTTACAGATTCCGATAAGCCCCCTGCCTGCTGACCCCCACAACCACAGCCTAGGGTTGTTGGGAAGAGGCCCTTGTCCCCATCAACATGGGGACATGATGCTTTGGGGTGGGGGGGGGAGGCTCGCTCGTCTCCCCCCCCCCCCTTTCCTGGCCTGCCAGGCTGCATGCAAGGATAAGGGTATGGTATTTTGTGAGGGACCCCACGCTGTTTTTTTTTTTCTTTAATTTTGGTGTGGGGTTCCCCTTAATATCCATTCCAGACCTGAAGGGTGTGTTATTGATTGGGGGGGATCCCACACTTTTTATTTCTCTGACTTTTCTATTCAAGTTCGGATAATTCGTTATTTTGGACAAAATTTTGTTTTGTTGTTTCAGATTCGTTTCAATTCATTACTGTTGTATTGATACATCTGAATCCCTAAATAACGAGAATTTTATCCAAACTTTGATTAAAGCGGGAGTCCGCCGTTTTTTTTTTTTAAAAGCCAGCAGCTACAAATACTGCAGCTGCTGACTTTTAAAATAATGACACTTACCCGCCCAGAGCGCCCGCGATGCCGGCACCCGAAGCCGAACTCTCGATCGTCTCTCGGGTGCTGCCGCCGCCATCTTGGGTATAGGTATAGGAATCAGGAAGAGGAGCCTTGCGGCTTCATTTCCCATTTCCCTACTGCGCATGCGCGAGTCGCACTGCGCAATAAGGATGGTCCCCGCTGTCTCTGGGATCTGTGTGTTTCCCAGCAGGCAGCCGGGGACCTTAGGAAAGGGGTGTAGATTCTGCGGAAAGGGGCGTAGCTTCTGCAGAATCTACGCCGGAAGTGGGTGCAGATACCTGTACTGTACAGGTACCTGCACCCCCTCCCCCCTGAAAGGTGCCAATTGTGGCGCCGGAGGGGGGGGAGGGTTCCAATGAGCGGAAGCTCCACTTTAGGGTGGACCTCCGCTTTAAGAACGAAACGTAAATGTTTAGTATGCTGCAGCATTAACAGAACCCTTCACTGGAAACACCTGGACACAATACTTTGATGGGTGTCTTTGCTATCAACTAAAATGTCACCATTGGTCAGGAAAATGGTTCTAAAACTAATTCTGAAAGAGCATTCCTAAACCTCAATGAGTCTGGATGTAGCAAAGAGGGGGACTGCAGACAAGGCTAGGCCAAATGAGTGGTCAGCAGTGTGGACTTGGCTACAGGACTGTCTACACTCTACAGAAAAAAAGCGCCCTTTGAAAATTAATGGTCGGTCAAAGGTTTTTACAACTAGGGTAGGACTGTGGATTGCCAGACTGGTGGAATGGAATGTTCTGCAAACACATGATGGCTCGTAGGAGTGCAAAAACAGGAAGGAAAAGAACAACAACCAGGAGAATGTTCTCTGTAATCAGTTTTTATTACTCACCCGTGTCAATCTCCGTGTGAACTTCCTCCTTGTATGGCTGACCATCCATCACATACGTCTCTTCATCTTCCTCTTTAATTTCAACTTTGATCTGTTCTATGGCCTAAAAAAGGTCCAGAGAGCAATTAGGTAATTGAAACAGAATAAAATGAAGAAAAAGATGTACCCAACATCCCTACAAACCATATCAACCAAACATCTCTACAAACTATACCAACCAAACGTCTCTACAAACCATACCAACCAAACGTCTCTACAAACCATACCAACCAAACGTCTCTACAAACCATACCAACCAAACGTCTCTACAAACCATACCAACCAAACGTCTCTACAAACCATACCAAACAACGTCTCTACAAACCATACCAACCAATGTCTCTACAAACCATACCAACCAAACGTCTCTACAAACCATACCAAACATACGTCTCTACAAACCATACCAAACAACGTCTCTACAAACCATACCAAACATACGTCTCTACAAACCATACCAAACATACGTCTCTACAAACCATACCAACCAAACGTCTCTACAAACCATACCAACCAAACGTCTCTACAAACCATACCAAACATACGTCTCTACAAACCATACCAACCAAACGTCTCTACAAACCATACCAAACAACGTCTCTACAAACCATATCAACCAAACGTCTCTACAAACCATACCAACCAAACGTCTCTACAAACCATACCAACCAAACGTCTCTACAAACCATACCAAACATACGTCTCTACAAACCATACCAAACATACGTCTCTACAAACCATACCAACCAAACGTCTCTACAAACCATACCAACCAAACGTCTCTACAAACCATACCAAACATACGTCTCTACAAACCATACCAACCAAACGTCTCTACAAACCATACCAAACAACGTCTCTACAAACCATATCAACCAAACGTCTCTACAAACCATACCAACCAAACGTCTCTACAAACCATACCAACCAAACGTCTCTACAAACCATACCAACCAAACGTCTCTACAAACCATACCAACCAAACGTCTCTACAAACCATACCAACCAAACGTCTCTACAAACCATACCAACCAAACGTCTCTACAAACCATACCAACCAAACGTCTCTACAAACCATACCAAACAACGTCTCTACAAACCATATCAACCAAACGTCTCTACAAACCATACCAACCAAACGTCTCTACAAACCATACCAACCAAACGTCTCTACAAACCATACCAACCAAACGTCTCTACAAACCATACCAACCAAACGTCTCTACAAACCATACCAAACAACGTCTCTACAAACCATACCAACCAAACGTCTCTACAAACCATACCAACCAAACGTCTCTACAAACCATACCAACCAAACGTCTCTACAAACCATACCAACCAAACGTCTCTACAAACCATACCAACCAAACGTCTCTACAAACCATACCAAACAACGTCTCTACAAACCATACCAACCAAACGTCTCTACAAACCATACCAACCAAACGTCTCTACAAACCATGCCAAACAACGTCTCTACAAACCATACTAAACAACGTCTCTACAAACCATACCAAACAAACGTCTCTACATACCATACCAAACAAACGTCTCTACAAACCATACCAAACAAACGTCTCTACAAACCATACCAAACATGTCTCTACAAACCATACCAACCAAACGTCTCTACAAACCATACCAAACAAACATCTCTACAAACCATACCAAACAACGTCTCTACAAACCATACCAAACAAATGTCACTACAAACCCTTTGGTAAGGTCCTCAGTTCCACCTACCTGATCATGGTGAAGGATCTCCTGATCTTCCTGTGTGGAATCCTGGGAATACAGAGCACGGGGACATCTCTCTAGTGGGTTCCCATTAATTGATCCATCTGTAGGAAACACACACACACTGACTGAATATATTGTTTCTATGTGTTTATCAGATGATGGGGGATCTAGGTGGAGCCTCCGTACTGCTCTCTCCTTTACAATAAAGTCTCCTCTTACCCGGTGATGTGCGGGGCGGCTGGCTCGCCATAATAACATCCTTGTAGGGATCCTTGTGTCCTTCTAAATACTCCCACTCCTCCATGGAGAAATGGAGATTGACATCCTGACACCTTATTGGAACCTGACATACTATGTCCTTGTCTCAGATGATGTGTGCACAGTGGTGTAGTGGTTAGCACTTTCACGCATCAGCAAAAAGAGTCGCTGGTTCAAATCCTGACCACGACACCATCTGCCTGGGGTTTGCATGTTCTCTCTGTGCCTGCGTGGGTTTCCTCTGGGTACTCCGGTTTCCTCCCACACGCCAAAGATATACTGGTAGGTTAATCGGATCCTATCTAAAATTTACCCTAGTATATGTATAAATGTGTGTTAAGGACCTTAGGTTGTAAGCCCCTTGAGGGTATGGACTGCTGTGAATGATATGTATATGTAAAGCACTGCGTAAACTGACGGCGCTATATAAGTACCTGAAATAAATAAATAAATGTGTGTATCTAGGTGGATCTTTAAAACAAAATTAAAGTCTCCTCTTACCTGGTGATGTGAGGGGCGGCTGGTCCTCTATCATGAGATCCTTGTGTCCTTCTAAATATTTGTTGTCCTTGGAGATGGAGACATCCTCTATGACATCCTGACACCGTATAGGAACCTGACACACACAATGATACAGTCACCATCTAGACACATCCCTTGTCTGTTACTGGATAATGTCCCAGAATTCCCGGCACCGCTCACCTTATCTGTTAGCAGCTCCATAAGTTTGTTAGTAATTTCTTGAAACTTCTGAATGTTTTTACTCTCAAGAATTGGGGAGTGAGGTGGAGGCACTGCGATGGAGTTCTGGCTTCGACCCCATCCTTCTGACATAGCTGGATACATCCCTTGTAAAAGACCTTCAATACATGTTATCTTCACTGCAGCATATTTCTATATAAGGGGAAGAGCAGAATAGAAGGAGTGATGTCATGTGATTTCCCAGAATCCTCCTCACCTCCCTGGTCAGGTCTGTTTTATTAATAGCGATAAGAGTGATGTCATGTGACCTCCCAGAATCCTCCTCACCTCTCCAGTCAGGTCTGTGTTTTATTATTATAGATAAGAGTGATGTCATGTGACCTCCCCGAATCCTCCTCACCTCTCCGGTCAGGTCTGTGTTTTATTAATAGAGATCAGAGTGATGTCACGTGACCTCCCAGAATCCTCCTCACCTCTCCGGTCAGCAGATAGATGATCTCCAGAGTCAAGTTTAATATCCCCTCTGTCATCTGACTCTTCTCGTCCTTCTCCATCGATACGTATGTGGTTGTATCGTGTACAGCAGACATTCTCCTGTAGATCGTACAGAGATTCAGTTAACAGTTGGATTTCTGGATGTACTCCACCTCCAATGGTGGTAGCAGTCCAGGAATGACCAAAGTGCACTTCCCATACCCATAAAGGTCAGTGCTATATATCCACTGCTATCCCACACTTGCAAATAGGAGGAGACTTTAAGGACACCTGAGAGTCTACGACACATCCACACGGGCGTAGAAATCTGGTGGCAAGTACCTGCGTAGAAAATGGTCCATGGTGCATCTCAACTGACCCACGCGCATATCCATATAGGGTGGGGATGCTTAATATAGGCAACATTTGTTTATATTTAAATCACCCCCCTCCCCCCCGACCCTGAAGGAGTCATCCACTAGGTGGCAGCGCAGAATGACCTCAGTCTTCACTCACTCTGAATAAATAGCTTTGTTTATGTAAACATTCGCACAAGAATTTAGATACATCCCGTGTAAAATACCTACAAAATCTGACCACAAACACAGATAGTTACATAGTTAGTAAGGTTGAATAAAGACACCAGTCCATCCAGTTCAACCTGAGTGAGTGTCTACAGTTGTCCCTATCCCTGTACATTGCAAACTCACATTGGTCCCTACCCTCAAGGAGCCCACAATCCACGGTCCCCATTCATATACTAGGGCCAATTTTGGACAGAAGCCAATGAACCTACCTGCATGTCTTTGGAGTGTGGGAGGAAACCGGAGTACCCGGAGGAAACCCATGCAGGCACAGGGGGAACATGCAAACTCCAAGCAGGTAGTGTCGTGGTTGGGATCCGAACCAGCGAACCTTTTTACTGCTAGGTGAGAGTGCTAACCACTACACCACTGTGCACACATCATCTGAGACAAGGACATAGTATACTGTTTTACATGTATTTTTTGGACTTATGGTTTTATTTTTTTTCTTATATGTGTTTGTGGTGGGTCCCAGTGCAAAAAAAAAATATATTATATATATATATATATATATATATATTTTTTTTTTTTTAACACGTGAAAGTTCACAATGGTGTAAACTAGGCTCATTGAAATTAATGCATTTGAATACACCTGGTGCAAATGAGCCCTTAGGCCTCGTTCACACGGGCATACTATAGCGTGCCCGGCCCATGTTTGCCCTCAGTGGGGATGCACAGACCTCCCCATGCAGTCACAGTCTCTTTCATTTAGATTGGGGCACAGCAGGCATACAGACACAGCTGCTGCTCCCAATTTGACAGCCGAGTGGGTGCTGTCAAATTGTGTGCGTTCGGGGGCGCGTTCGCACGCGCCTGGCTGCCAAATTGGAGGCAGCTGTAAACAAAACAGGAACCAGGCACAAAGAAAAATTCCCAGTGGTTATATAAAGGTATTTAATTGACCACAGTAGCCGCTGCTGCCCCGACTCATATAACCAATGAGAAAAACGAGAAAACACACACAGGGGGCGCTGATTCAGCCATTTCTTCAGCCCCTAGGAGCTTCGGGGCCATCCAGCCGGGGCGTCTTGTTTACCATCCACCTATGCGAGTTTGGCTCTGCATATTCCACCCTCTCTGTATATGTACCCTGGCATCGCTGTGCACATTGCATGTAGTCCGTGACTGACCATCTCGTGTTTAATAAACTATCAGCTAAACATGATCCTGGAATTTTATTAACTCATAAGACCTACTGGAACATAGAGCTGCTGGGCAATTTTCTTAAAAAAAAAAAAAAAAAAAATCTGCAATTAAAAAAAAAAGACTCCATTCACAATTCAAATCGAGTTTTTTTTGTTTTTTTATGGACACCACGCCAGTCCTAAGGAGCTGCGGGCAGGAGTTTTTAGGGGAGGCCACAGCTTCGGCCTAGTCCTTAGGACCGGCGCGGTGGTGAAAAAAAAAAACGATTTGCTTAAATTTTGAATCGATTTGACCTCTCAACTCAATTCGAGATTTAAATCGATTTTTTCCCCAGCCCTACTGGAACAGCGCCCCCTGTGTATGTGTTATCTCATTCTCAAATTGGGAGCAGCGGCTGGGCTCGTGCAAACGCTGTGCCCCAATGAAAATGATTAGGACTGACCACATGGGGATGCACGGAAAACACCCGTGCAGGCAAACGCGCTACGCGCACCGGGTGTGCGTAGCCCCCCCAAGCCATACCAGACCCATATCCTAGCATGCAGCCCAGCAGGTCAGATAAGGGAGGGGACGGGCGAGTGCCACCCTCCTCCCCTGCTGAACTATACAAGGCCACATGCCCTCAACATTGGGGGGGTGCTTAGAGGCTCTGGATTGGGGGGACCCCCCCACGCAGTTTTTTTACAGATTTTTTTTATTGCCGGCGGTTCTTTTTATTTTACATTCAGCTGTCAGTGGGGAACACCGCTGACAGCTTATGACTCAACAGTTGTTCAGGTGCAGTGGCCAGCTTCCCTGCCCCACTCCTTAACTACCAGCTTATTCACAGTTGGTTAACTGCGTGCCATCAAATGACGGAGGGGCGGTGCGGCTCTCGTTCTGGGTGGACGTCATATGACGGCACACACAAACTAGGACACAGCGGGACCCCGATCTCTGTAAAGAGCCGTGGCTCTTTAACCATGTGATCGGCTGTGTCCAATCACAGCCGGTCACATGTAAATACGGAAATGCCGGTAATCGACTCTCATCGCCTTACACTGACAGAGTGTGTGGTGAGGAGAGCCGATCAGCGGCATCTTCTTGCAGAGGACATTGAGACATGTAATCAGGGCACTGATCATCAGTGCCTTGATTACAATAAAGCGCCATCAGTGCCAATCAGTTCCCACAAGTGCCACCAATCGATGCCCATCAGTGATGCCAGTCAGTGCTGGTTATCAGTGCCGCCTATCAGTGCTCCCCATCATTGCCGCCTATCAGTGCCATATATCAGTGGCACCCATCAGTGCCCATAATTGCGGCATATTAGTGCCACCTAATCAGTGGCCATAAGTGCCACCTCATCAGTGCCCATCAGTGAAGGAGAATTTTTTTTTTTTTTAGTAAAAAATAAAAAACCCAGCAGTGATTAAATACCACCAAAAGAAAGCTCTATTTGTGTAAAGAAAATGATAAAAATGTCCCATGGTTACATTGTAGCATGACCGCGCAACTGTCATTCAAATTGCGACAGCGCTGAAAGCTGAAAATTGACCTGGGCAGGAAGGGGGTGAAAGTGCCCGGTAGGCAAGGGGTTAAAAAGAGAGGGAAAAAAACATGAAGCGTGTGAAAACTGCATGCAAAAACGCGGGTTTAAAAAGGCAAAACGGGCTGGAAAGACGCATCAACCGCAGCTGCAAAGATGGGCAGTGAAAACGAGAGCCAACCCCAATCGCCCAACCAATGGGCAATCTTCAACATTTGGTAAATAGGCTCTGTGTACTTCATATAAAGTCGTGCAAAAATAAACGCCTGCGTGGAGTTTAGCCGGGGTGCATCGCGTCACAGCGCCTTGGTTTGTATCGAGTTTCTTCGCAACGGTGGAGGAGGGGCAGCGATGCCTCCGTTAGTTCAGCGCCGACAGGGTTAAAAAGCACAGAAGAGCAACAGAAAAGACTGGTGTTGGGTAAATGGTCCATCTGAGGACAGAGGTCCCCGCAGCAGGCGTGGTAGAGGAAGCAGGATGACGGAAGGGGGAGCCTGCAGGAAGACGCTGAGCTCTGAGTAAACAGATAATAATAATAAATAGAATTTTTTTTTAAAAAGTCATTACCTGCTGCCAGTTAGAACAATGGTTTCCATCCACTTCCTGTTCCTTGACCTCTGGCCTAGAACTTCCTGTCTAGGGGCATCACTTCCTGTCTCTGCAACTGGCTACAACAAAATGGCAGCTGCTGATTTTTTTAATTTTTTTTCCTCTTACTATTTATGTTGCAAATACATATAACAGTTAATCATTGTATAGATATATGATTGATTTCATGTGAATATATTTATTAGACATAATAATGACCGTTAATGATGATTTTTTTTATTTCATTGGTACATATTCACCTGTTTTGTATTCTAAGTGCTAGACACATTGTGAGAGGTTCCCACCATCCCTGCGCTGAGTTCTTGGCTCTGTACACCTGCTGTGCCCATTATGAGGGGTTCCCACCATCCCTTTGCTGAGTTCCTGGGTCTGTATACCAGCTGTGCCCATTATGAGGGGTTCCCACCATCCCTGTCCTGATTTACCGGATCTGTATACCAGCTGTGCCCATTATGAGGGGTTCCCACCATCCCTGTCCTGATTTCCTGGGTCTGTATACCAGCTGTGCCCATTATGAGGAGTTCCCACCATCCCTGTCCTGATTTCCCGGATCTGTATACCAGCTGTGCCCATTATGAGGAGTTCCCACCATCCCTGTCTTGATTTCCCGGGTCTGTATACCAGCTGTGCCCATTATGAGGGGTTCCCACCATCCCTGTCCTGAGTTCCTGGGTGTGTACACCTGCTGTTCCCATTATGAGGAGTTCCCACCATCCCTGTCTTGATTTCCCGGGTCTGTATACCAGCTGTGCCCATTATGAGGGGTTCCCACCATCCCTGTCCTGAGTTCCTGGGTGTGAACACCTGCTGTTCCCATTATGAGGAGTTCCCACCATCCCTGTCTTGATTTCCCGGGTCTGTATACCAGCTGTGCCCATTATGTGGGGTTCCCACCATCCCTGTCCTGAGTTCCTGGGTCTGTACACCTGCTGTTCCCATTATGGGGGTTTTCCACCATCCCTGTGCTGAGTTTCCATGTCTGTATAACCGCTGTGCCCATTATGAGGGGTTTTCCACCATCCCTGTGCTGAGTTCCTGGGTCTGTATACCCACTGTGCCCATTATGAGGGGTTTCCACCATCCCTGTGCTGAGTTCCCGGGTCTGTATACCATAAGGTGACCAGATTTTTAAAATGAAATCCGGGACATATTTTTTTTTTTTTAATTGGCAAATGGTAAACCATTTTATACGCATATTTTCATCAAATTATATATGCAGTCCGCAGTGTAGCGTGGGTTGTCAGCGCCCGGGACAAGGTAAGAAATGTGCACCCCGCCAGACTTTTAGCACTCCCTGAATCCCTTCCACTAGTACAGTAGTACTGACCAACTTGATTCCTACACTGACCTACCTGCCCACTGAACTAACCTACCTGGTTTCCTACCCTGACCACTACACTGACCTACCTGACCACTACACTGACCTACCTGATTCCAAAAAACTCCTCTACACTGACCTACCCGATTCCTATTCTGACTACTACACTGACCTACCTGAGTTCTATACTGACCACTACACTGACCTACTTGAGCTCTATACTGACCACTACACTGACCTACCTGATTCCTGCACTACTCACACACCCCCCCTCCCCTACATGAACAGCGTAGATTGGTTGATTTTGCTCACTTCTCCATGGCCTCCATGATAATCTATCAGAGCAGGGCTCTCCCCAGCACCCAGATGCTCCTCAGTATCCCCTGCCAATAGCCAGTATGTCTGCACTGCCCCTCTCCTCCGCTGTTCTCACACACATACGGGCCGCCCTCACCAGAGGGATCATGGGGGACAGGCTAGACTACAGGAGTGCCTGGGTGGGGGGGGGGGATACACAGCACACTTGGGGGGGGGGCACAGTAATGATTGTGCACCCCCCAAATGTTTCACCCAGGGCGAGAGTAACAGCTGCCCCCCCTCCATACCACTGCAATCTGGGGACAAATCCGGGACTGGCTCTGGGGACAGTGTCCTCAATCCGGGGACTGTCCCCGGAAACCGGGGATGTCTGCTCACCCTAGTATACCAGCTGTGCCCATTATGAGGGGTTCCCACCATCCCTGTGCTGAGTTCCTGAGTCTGTACACCTGCTGGGCCCATTATGAGGGGTTCCCACCATCCCTGTGCTGTGTTCCTGTGTCTGTACACCTGCTGGGCCCATTATGAAGGGTTCCCACCATCCCTGTGCCGAGTTACCTGGTCTGTACACCTGCTGCGCCCATTATGAGGAGTCTCCACCATCCCTGTGCTAAATTGCCAGGTCTATACATTTGCTTTGCCCATTATGAGGGGTTCCCAGGTTGTACACTATGAGCATTGTGCATTATGAGGGGTTTCCACTGCACACTGACATCACTATAGACCCTCATTCATCATTCTGACTTTCTAGCTCTGCAGGGCAAAGAACCTATTATTTGCGTTCCACTGGGATGAAAGCTGCGCGTTCCAAAGGCCGGATGTCGCTTTCGATATCCTTCCTCCGTGTCGAGTCTATGTGGTCCCGCTTGGCAACTCTCACCCTATCGCTCTCTGCTATCGATTCGCGCTGGCTGATCATCTACAGAGAGCGCAGGCGCGTGGAAGAGAAGCTACAACGCAGAACCCGGAAGCTACCCAGAACGTACAGAAGAACTCAGGTGGAACGCACAACCCGGAAGTCTGCCAGTACAGACAGGAAGTGTTTTTTTTTTTTTCTCCTTTAATATTGGACGCCCTGTACATGATACTTATGGTGAGAAGGGAGAATTTGAGAGCTGCTGGTGTCATCCAGGTGGCAGTGTGTACCCACAGGGGAGGGTCATTCCTTTAAGAGTTTATAAACACCAATAGAAACCCAATTGACATTAACAGACTGGAATATTCCTGGTGTATTGTGAGTAATAGACCTTCTTTTTCACAATCTGGATCCCATTTATACACAGGACACGTGCAAGGTGTCAGAACCAGATTTATGCCATCCTATCGTAGTATTTTTTTTTTCGTGCAGGGTGGAGCAGACGTGAGAGACCGCACCTAATACACCCGGAGACCTTCCATAAGAACAGGGCAGACGATGGAGAAGAACCGCGGTCACATGACCGAGAGGATATTAAACCTCACCCTGGAGATCATCTACCTGCTGACTGGAGAGGTGAGGAGGATTCTGGGAGGTCACATGACATCACTTATCTCTATTAATAAAACACAGACCTGACCGGAGAGGTGAGGAGGATTCTGGGAGGTCACATGACATCATTCCTATCTCTATTAACCACTTAACGACCAGCGCACGCCGATGTCCTATTTTTGAAGAGGGATATCTCGGTAATGGCAGCAGCTGCTGCCACAACCGAGATATCCATCTCTTCAGGCGCCGGTCGTTTGTACGATAATGGTGGTCTCCGCAGCGGGTTCGCCGCAAGATCACCACTATCGGCGGCGGGAGAGGTGCCACCCCCCCTCCCGCCACTTACCGGAGCCGTCGGTGGCAGCGGAGGCGATCGGGTCCTCTTCCTAGCTGGGTATAGAGACGAGTGAGCCTAAGATGGCCGCCACTCTATACCATAGGAGGGCGGAAGCGACGTCAAAACGTCAGTTCCGCCCATACCTCTTAAAGGTTTATTTTTTTTAATGTCATTTTTTCAAATTACTTTTTTTTTTCTTTAATCCTGGGAAAATCGGGAATGTTCTTGGCTAAAAATGGCAGCGGGCTACACAAAGATGGCTGCCGCCGTTGCCATGAGTATTGTTTCCCCTTGTGTTCAGTAGAGATGAGAGGGCAGCCAATCGGCTTCTCTCTTTGTTTGCTGCAGGGTTTTGAGAACCCTTCCTTCTCCACTGAACACAACTTGAAGAGATCAGGCGCCACTAGCCCTCTGCCCCTGTGGAGCAACATGTGACCGCTGGCTGGGGAGCAGCGAGCGCAGAGTTACTGCCGACTAATACAACTGAGTTAGATTAACCCCTCACACGCCGATTGATTGGCTGTATCATGAAGACACAGCGGGGCACAGGCTGCTTGCGAGGTGGGGACAGCAACAAACTGTATCGGCTACACACAGGGTGGATGGTTGGCACATGGGTGACAGGCAACACAGTCTGCATGTCACGGGGGGAGGGCACAATCTGGATGTCACGGGGGGGGTCACAGACTGCATGTCACAGGGGGGTCAGAATCTGCATGCCACGGGGGGGGGGGTCACAATGTGCATGTCATGCGGGGGGGGGGGGGGTCAGAGTCTGCATGTCACGCAGGGGGGGTCAGAGTCTGCATGTCACGGGGGGGGGAGAGTCAGAGTCTGCATGTCACGGGGGGCCCCACAATCTGCATGTCACGTGGGCGGGGGGGTCACAGTCTGCATGTCACGGGGGGGGGGGTCACAGTCTGCATGTCATGGGGGGGGTGTCACAGTCTGAATGTCACGCGGGGGGGTCACAGTCTGCATGTCACGCGGGGGGGTCACAGTCTGCATGTCACGCGGGGGGGTCACAGTCTGCATGTCACGCGGGGGGGGGGTCAGAGTCTGCATGTCACGGGGGGGTCAGAGTCTGCATGTCACGGGGGGGTAAGAGTCTGCATGTCACGAGGAGGGTCACAGTCTGCATGTCACGAGGAGGGTCACAGTCTGCATGTCACGGGGGGGGGGGGTCAGAGCCTGCATGTCACAGGGGGGCCACAGTCTGCATGTCACAGGGGGGTCACAGCTTGTGACATCCAGCCTGTGTTGCCTTTTGCCCCCTGTGACATCCAGCCAGCCTGTGCCAACCTTCGTGTGCCCCCGTTGACATCCAGCCTGTGGCCCCTCTGTGACATGCAGACTGTGTTGTAGTAATCAGTGTAGTGTAGCGGACACAGACCTGACCGGAGAGGTGAGGAGGATTCTGGGAGGTCACATGACATCACTCTTATCTCTATTAATAAAACACAGACCTGACCGGAGAGGTGAGGAGGATTCTGGGAGGTCACATGACATCATCATATATTGCTGTTAATTAACAGGACTGTTCAGTCATTACAAACTCTGGTGAGCGTTTGTTAGCCTACCGCCGTCCCTGGATATCCAGACCACCACGGAAATCCAGAGTTTCTCCAGCCAGCAGGCCAAAATGTGAAGAGATTGATGAGGAGAAGATCCTGGAAGTCACCCAGAAGATCATTGAGCTGCTGACAGGAGAGGTGAGCGGTGCCGGGAATTCTGGGACATTATCCAGTAACAGACAAGGGATGTGTCTGGATGGTGACTGTATCATTGTGTGTGTCAGGTTCCTATAAGGTGTCAGGATGTCACTGTCTATTTCTCCATGGAGGAGTGGGAATATTTAGAAGGACACAAGGATCTCTACAAGGACGTCATGGTGGAAGACCGACCGCCCCTCACATCACCGGGTAAGGAATATATCTTAGTTGGAATGTTTTCATAACTGTTTCTGAGAAATGTTCTATGTGTGTCTGTGTGTGTGTGTGTGTGTATATATATATATATATATATATATATATCTCTCTGAATGAAGATGTGTATCCCTGATGAAGGGAGAAGGTGAGTAAACCCCTGAAACATGTTGGCTCAACTATTCTGTGGATTGTTTAATAAAATAATCACTCTGGTTTCTGTCACCACTGGGAGGAATAGTGCCCCATCATTCATATCAGTGGGAGGAATAGTGCTCCATCAATGTCATCAGTGGGAAGAATAGCTCCCCAACATTGGTGTGAGTAGGAGGAATAGAGCCCCATCGTTGGTGTCAGTAGGAGGAATGGTGCCCCCTTATTGATGTAAGTAGCAGGAATTATACCCCATCATTGGTATCAGTAGGAAGAAACGTGCCCCATTGTTGGTGTCAGTGGGATGAATAGTGCCCCATCATTGGTCAGGTTCCTATAAGGTGTCAGGATGTCACTGTCTATTTCTCCATGGAGGAGTATTTAGAAGGACACAAGGATCTCTACAAGTTGGAGGAATAGTGCCCCATCATTGGTGTCAGTGGAAAGAATAGTGTCCCATCATTGGTGTCAGTGGGAGGAATAGTTCCCCATCATTGGTGTCAGTGGAAAGAATAGTGCCCCATCATTGGTGTCAGTGGAAGGAATAGTGCCCCATCATGGGTGTCAGTGGAAGGAATAGTGCCCCATCATGGGTGTCAGTGGGAGGAATAGTTCCCCATCATTGGTGTCAGTGGAAAGAATAGTGCCCCATCATTGGTGTCAGTGGGAGGAATAGTGCCCCATCATTGGTGTGAGTAGGAGGAATAGAGCCCCATCGTTGGTGTCAGTAGGAGGAATGGTGCCCCCTTATTGATGTAAGTAGCAGGAATTATACCCCATCATTGGTATCAGTAGGAAGAAACGTGCCCCATCGTTGGTGTCAGTGGGATGAATAGTGCCCCATCATTGGTCAGGTTCCTATAAGGTGTCAGGATGTCACTGTCTATTTCTCCATGGAGGAGTGGGAGTATTTAGAAGGACACAAGGATCTCTACAAGTTGGAGGAATAGTGCCCCATCATTGGTGTCAGTGGAAAGAATAGTGTCCCATCATTGGTGTCAGTGGAAGGAATAGTGCCCCATCATTGGTGTCAGTGGAAAGAATAGTGTCCCATCATTGGTGTCAGTGGGAGGAATAGTGCCCCATCATGGGTGTCAGTGGAAGGAATAGTGCCCCATCATGGGTGTCAGTGGACAATAACAGGGACGCAAACTGACCACACCAGCATTGATCTGCTTCTGTGGTTGACGTGGTCATTTTAAAACAGGAACCAAGTGGACTTGCTGGGATCACCTTGTGTTTAGAAATGATTACAGGCTGCATTTATTGAGTAAATGAAACCACCCCATAACATATACTGATATTTTTTTTGGGGGGGGGGGGGGGGGGTAACACTTTAAGTACACCAACATTTATTTTAAATTCTTTCATTCACAGATAGCTCCGATTTTGAAGACAAAGAAGACTTGTACGTTTGGGAACCTGTAAATCCTTCTCGATCGAATATTTCAACGCCTGTAAATCACGCACCGCATACGCCGACTCCTCTTAACGGGGAACCAATTTTGGTGGAGGACGATACAGATTTCGACACAATGGCTATCCCTGCTAGCCAATCACAGCTCATGCCTTCTTTTGTTAGGCAGGAACCCTTCCCGTGTCGAGAAGAACTCCTCCCGCACTCGGACTTGTATTTGGACATGGATGACAGCCATTACGCGGCTATTCAGATTAAGGTGGAGTCGGAAAGCCTATCGGACGTGGAGGAGTACAGCGCCACAGACAGCCTTCAGTATTCGTCTATTCATATTAAGGAGGAGTCAATGTCATGCGATGAAGGGAACGTTGATAGCATGGAGGGTTATTATTTGGAGGATCCACCACAATACGCTGCCCACCATGCAGTGGCTAACGGACCGACTCGCCATAAATACACTCCCACAAACTCAGAACGCCAGATAAGCGCCGCCATGGCTCAGGATGCTCCACCCCTTATATGTTCAGAGTGCGGCGAATGGTTTTCCAACGATTCTATGCTGGTCTTGCACCAGATGACCCACAAGGGCAAGAAAATTTACTCCTGTCCCGAGTGCGGCATGTGCTTCAGCAGCAACACCTATCTGACGGTGCACCTGACCACGCACGCCGACATAAAGCTCTATGCCTGCTGCGAATGCGGCAAGCGTTTCGCCACCAGGCAGGACTGCGCCAAGCACGAGAACGCCCACACGGTGAGGAAGCCTTATGTCTGCACCGAGTGCGGCAAGGTCTTCTCCAACAACTCCAACCGAGTCCGGCACCAGAAGATCCACACGGGCGAAAAGCCCTTTTCCTGCTCCGTGTGCGGCAAGAGTTTCAGGCGCAAGACGCATCTGACCATACACAGCCGCGTCCACACGGGGGAGAAGCCCTTTACGTGCCTGGAGTGCGGGAAGTGTTTCAGCTGTAGTGCCCACCTTACCGCCCACCGCCGGATCCACAGGCGGGAAGCCATCTATTTGGTATGAAGCTGCAGAAGAAGCCTTCGGTGTACCAGCATTAGAGGGAGAAGGAAAGTTCTGGAGTCTTGGCCGATTTGAATATGAGAACGCCAACGCTAAGCTTGGCGAATGTCGGAGAGATTTCCAGGAATGGGACCCACCATCAATGGCACCTTTTTGGGTTGGGAAATATATTTGGATAAATCTTAGTCTTGCCTCGCTCCACGTGGAGCTCATTTTTATTTTTATTTTTTTTTACAAATAAGCAGAACCAACGGTCTATCCCAACCAACTAAGCCAGGGCACAGTTTTTGAATATCACAGTAGTTGGCGTGGCCAATACAGACGTATCTGTCTAAAAATATATTTTTTTTTTCATCATTTAGCTTTAAGCAAACCTTGAACCTTTTTTTTTAGTTTACTATAATTTATTTGCTGACAGACTTCCACTTATTTAAAGCGAAATAACAAATATGTGATACTTACCTGTTCTGTGTAATGGATTTGCACAGAGCAGCCCCGATAATCCTCTTCTCGGGTCCGCCCACTGGCGATCCTGGCGAGTACCCCCCCCCCCCCAGGCGATCATGGCGAGTACCCCCCCCCAGAGCTAGCAGCTCGCTATGGGGGCACCCGAGCCACTGCTCTGTTTTTCCATTCACTCACACAGCCATGGCTTGGCCCTGCCCCCCTCTCTCTCCCTCTCTCCCTCTCTCCCTCTCCCCCTCTCCCCCTCTCCCCCTCTCCCCCTCTCCCTCTCACCCTCTCCCCCTCTCCCCCTCTCCCTCTCTCCCGGAAAGTTCAGGTAAAGTCCAACTAACGCTAAACCTGCTCTCTGCTACAATCTAAATGTATTTTTATCCAACCCTGTAAAGCCTGAAATCTTTATACAGTGGAACCTTGGTTTACGAGTAACGTGGATAACGAGCATTTTGAAAGATGAGCAACTTTAAAAAAAAAAAATGCTGAGTGTTTTCTCGCAATACGAGCAGAATTCAAGCTAATGGGGTGTGCAGGACCGCATTTGGCCAGAGTTGCGGGGGGCGCCGGTGACACTCGGTACGGTTCAGAGCCGTTTGGCAATACTTGGAATCACTCTGAAATACTCGGTGTTTCCAAGCCTTTCCGAGTTCAGCCGAGCTGTCCCCGAGTTTTTCCGAGGCTCTCAAGGGCCCCCGACACCTCTGGCCACATGCAGTATTGCATGCAATAGAAGTCAATGTGGAACTAATTATGTTCGCTTTCATTGACTTCTATGGGGAAACTCGATTTGATATGTGAGTGCTTTGGATTACAAGCATTCTCCTGGAACGGATTATGCTCGTAATCCAAGGTTCCACTGTACTTGCCTATTTTGCAGCTGATCTGGTCCGGTCCCAGCATCAGCTGTCAGTGTGTTGGTAGGTGCAGGAGAGGCAGCCAACAACAGAAGCCCCATAGTAAGTCTATGGGTGACATCTGCCATTTCAGAGCCATTGTCAGCCTTCTCTTGTACACAGCTTCTGCCGATGGAATCCGGATCGTCTGCAGAATAGGTAGGAACAGCGATTTTTGCTTTACAGGGTTGGATAGATTAGGTTTAGAATGTGGTAGAGAGCAGCTTTAGAGTTAGTTAGTTAGTGGACTTACACTTTAACTCTTAAACTGATTGTAAAGGAAAAAAAAAACATGTCATATTTACCTGCTCTGTGTAATGGTTTTGCACAGAGCAGCCCCGATACTCCTCCTCCACCCCTTGCCGAGTGCCGCAATAGCAAGCCGCTTGCTATGGGAGCACTCATGCTTGCCAGCTCCCTGTGTCCATAAGCCCCCCCCCCCCCCCCCGCTGCCAACTCACTGGCTGTGATTGACATCAGGGGGTGCCTCGACTCTTGTGCATGACGCAGGATCGTGAAGCGGCTCAGGTAAGTATTAGGGGGGCTGCTGCACACAGAAGGTTTTTATATTCAAGCATAGAACCACTTTAAAGAAGAACTATAGGCAAAACTTTTTCTTTTTCATTTTGGGTAAAGTAAGGGAGGGTTCTAACCCCTGTAAGGTTTATTTTTGCCATCTGTGCCCCATTGGGGAGATTTAATCTCACTTCCTGTCCCAGAGCCAAACGGGAAGTGAGAGGAAATCCCTGCAAATTAATGGAATTCCTTGGGGACCTCCGGGTCCCCACTGGAAGATTCCCCCTCTATTAATTTTCTATGGACAACCTAAAATTTGGGATTTTCTTTACTTTCACTTTCAATGATGATGGTAAACAGGACAGATAAAGAGGGTGGATCTCCCTAATGGGGGGCACAGACAGCAATAAAAACTGACAAGGGTTCTAATCCCTCGCCACTCTATCCAAAACTGGAAAAACATTTTTGCCTTTGGTTATACTTTAAGGGCATAGAGGAAGGTCCGCTTTAGCCCATCGGATATCCACCCCCCCCCCACCAAAGAAAAAGAAGGATCTGGTGAAGGTGAGGCATTGTGTAAGCACCACTTTGATTTGCTGGAACTGGCCACGGGTCCCAAAAAAGTAATGCTTGCAGTCACTGGCTAGGAGGTTCATGAGTCAGACCATATAGGTGTCTTGTGTCTCTACTAGGCCCTTCAGTGCTTTGTCACCAAAACAGCAAATGAGGGTAAGTCCAATGGAGGGAGTGGTTGTGATGACATCTGTCAAAGAGACTGTTTCTCTACATAATTTTCTGTTGTGTCTTTGGCAGAGGAAGCATGGCCACCGATAAGAGAGTGTAGGTAGTACTCCTGTACCAGCTTGGGCTCCCCTACTGTCAAGTAGGGGCATGGGGGGGGGTCCCAGCTGCCTGAAATCACTCTGTCTTGTATCCAATCAAACACTGGCAGAAGGAGGTGGACGCAGCCAGCTCTTTAAAAGCTCTTTACCATAGTGACTTTAGATTGCCGACACTGCTACCGTAGTGACTGTGGATTCCAGCACTGCTACCGTAGTGACTTTGGATTGACGGCACTGCTACCGTAGTGACTATGGATGACGGCACTGCTACCGTAGTGACTATGGATGACGGTACTGCTACCATAGTGACTATGGATGACGCCACTGCTACCTTAGTGACTATGGATGACGGCACTGCTACCGTAGTGACTATGGCTGACGGCACTGCTACCGTGGTGACTATGGATGACGGCACTGCTACCTTAGTGACTATGGATGACGGCACTGCTACCGTAGTGACTATGGATGACGACACTGCTACCGTAGTTACTATGGATTCCAGCACTGCTACCGTAGTGACTTTGGATTGACGGCACTGCTACCGTAGTGACTATGGATGACGGCACTGCCACCGTAGTGACTATGGATGACGGCACTGCTACCGTAGTGACTATGGATTCCAGCACTGCTACCGTAGTGACTTTGGATTGACGGCACTGCTACCGTAGTGACTATGGATGACGGCACTGCTACCGTAGTGACTATGGATGACTGCACTGCTACCGTAGTGACTTTGGATTGACGGCACTGCTACCGTAGTGACTATGGAGGACGGCACTGCTACCGTAGTGACTATGGATGACGGTACTGCTACCGTAGTGACTATGGATGACGGCACTGCTACCTTAGTGACTATGGATGACGGCACTGCTACCGTAGTGACTATGGCTGACGGCACTGCTACCGTGGTGACTATGGATGACGGCACTGCTACCTTAGTGACTATGGATGATGGCGCTGCTACCGTAGTGACTATGGATGACGACACTGCTACCGTAGTGACTATGGATTCCAGCACTGCTACCGTAGTGACTTTGGATTGACGGCACTGCTACCGTAGTGACTATGGATGACGGCACTGCTACCGTAGTGACTATGGATGACGGCACTGCTACCGTAGTGACTATGGATTCCAGCACTGCTACCGTAGTGACTATGGATTCCAGCACTGCTACCGTAGTGACTATGGATTCCAGCACTGCTACCGTAGTGACTTTGGATTGACGGCACTGCTACCGTAGTGACTATGGATGACGGCACTGCTACCGTAGTGACTATGGATGACTGCACTGCTACCGTAGTGACTATGGATGCCAACACTGCTACCGTAGTGACTATGGATGCCAACACTGCTACCGTAGTCACTATGGATGACGGCACTGCTACTGTAGTGACTATGGATGACAGGACTGCTACCATGGTGATGGCGCACTTGATGCATGCTGTCACTATGTGAAGAGAGAGCTGTGCGGGATGGCAGATCAGGTAAATGGTGGATTTTTGCTTTTTTACAGTATGTGCCACTAGACCACCGGCATTTTTTTTTTTTTTGGGGAAGGTACAGGAGCCTGCAGGGGTCCCACAATTTCAAAAGAAGGTCTTGACAGAAAGTGAAGGGAAATCTTCTTGGTAGGGTACAGGCCGCAGAAAAAAAGAAAAAGGTGTCATGATGCACTAGAGGAACAGGTTAATGTTACGGTGCTCCAGAGGAACAGATTACCCCTCATGATTCATCAGAGGAACAGATTACCCCTCATGATTCATCAGAGGAACAGATTACCCCTCATGATTCATCAGAGGAACAGATTACCCCTCATGATTCATCAGAGGAATAGATTACCCCTCATGATTCATCAGAGGAACAGATTACCCCTCATGATTCATCAGAGGAACAGATTACCCCTCATGATTCATCAGAGGAACAGATTACCCCTCATGATTCATCAGAGGAACAGATTACCCCTCATGATTCATCAGAGGAACAGATTACCCCTCATGATTCATCAGAGGAACAGATTACCCCTCATGATTCATCAGAGGAACAGATTACCCCTCATGATTCATCAGAGGAACAGATTACCCCTCATGATTCATCAGAGGAACAGATTACCCCTCATGATTCATCAGAGGAACAGATTACCCCTCATGATTCATCAGAGGAACAGATTACCCCTCATGATGCACCGGAGGAAAAGGTAACCTCTTATAATGCACCAGAGGAACAGGTTACCTCTCATAATGTACAAAAGAAACAGGTCTCCTCTCATGATATATCGAAGAACAGGTCTCCTCTCATGATATACCGAGGAACAGGTCTGCTCTCATGATTAACCGAGGAACAGGTCTCCTCTCATGATATACCGAGGAACAGGTCTCCTCTCATGATATACCGAGGAACAGGTCTCCTCTCATGATATATCAGAGGAACAGGTCTCCTCTCATGATATACCGAGGAACAGGTCTCCTCTCATGATATACCGAGGAACAGGTCTCCTCTCATGATGTATAAGAGGAGCATGTCACCTTTTTTGATGCATCAGAGAAAAAGTTCACCTGTCATGATGTACCAAGGGAACAGGTTACTTGTCATGATGTACCAGAGGAATGGGTTACTTCTTATGGTGCACCAGATGAACAGGTTACCTCTCATGATGTACCAGAGGAACAGGTCATCTTTCACAGTGCATTTGGGACTCACTATGCTCCGCTCTTGAATGAGGGATGCCATCAGAAAACTTCACAGATTGGAGGAGGTTGGACCCGGAAACATATATTGCTAAAGTGCCATTTTATATGCTCTCCTGTTAGATAACAGTATTTTATTTATACCCAATTACATTTATCTATATTTCTCAGATGAGGCAAACAGAAGCAGTGGAGGGACACCCAAAGTTGGCTTGGAGGCTTTTGATGGGCTCTACTTTTTGAACCCTGTCTTTATTGGGTATACTGTATTGTGTATATTTGTATATAGACTGATTCCAAACACGATTTTCCTATAAGGCCCTGTAAGAAATATTGGATAACCAGCTTTACCATAGAAGTGTAGAGATACTAAAGATATGTGGATTCCCCTCAAAATGATAGTTCCATTGTTACAGCTGCATATGCAAAGATATTTTAGACAATTTTGCACCTCCATCCTTTGTGCTGACAGTTCGGGTTAGTTTTTTTATTTTATTTATTTTTTGTTCCAGCATGACTGTACCTCTGTGCACAAAGCCAGCCCCATAAAGACATAGTTTGACCGGTTTGGTGTGGGGGAACTTGAGTAACTTGCCTAAAACTCTGACCCCGTCCCTACTGAACACCTTCGTCATAAACTGAGCCAGATTTCCTCGTCCAAAGTCATTATCTGACCTCACAAATGCTCTTTTGGTTTAATGGCATAGAAGAGTGCAGCCTGTGATAGCTGCAAGGTGGTGGAAGAATGGGACATGACTCCATATTATTGGCCATTGTTTTTCAATAGGATGTCCAACAAACTTGATATGAAGGTCAGGTGTTCACAAACCTATGGTCATAATGTGTTTGTTCAATGCTTGTTAATCGCCAATTTAAATGTTTTTTTACTGTGTATTTAATAAAGTTTCACTGTTTTGTAATGCTTTTTTTTATGTTTTATGATTTAATTCTAGTGTTTTATGATTTAAATTCTAATTTCTGGTCAACATGTCCTTTTGGATGGTTGTCCCAATGTGACTGCACACATCACTGCAAGTCCTTTATGAGAGAGTATAACAGCCTCAGCCTCGGCTCCAACCAGGCTGCGGTCACCAACGCATTTTTTTTTCTCTCTCCCTGGCGCTTAGTAATGGCTTCCCGGAGCGAAACGCGTTGGAGCCCAGGCTGAGGCTGTTATACTCGCTAATACAGGACTTGCAGCGATGTGCGGCTTACAGGACACGTTCTTCCCCATACACTGATGTTTGGAGACGGGACAAGCTCCTTCACAGTGGTTGGCTTAAAGATTAGGATCCTTCAGAATCTGAGCCGCACCCACTCTTTTTGCTTTTGGTTTGCTGGCGAGCCCCCACCTTGGGTATTAAATACCAAGTTATTCTGCCAGAAAGGAAATTTAGGCCATGGTCAATGCAGAGATCACCCGTTTAAGGTACACTCCAGTCAAACCTTAAAGAGGAAGTAAACCCTGATGGGTTTACTTCCTCTTTCATTCCCTGCAAAGAGTAAAGCATAATGAACTACTATGCATCACATAGTAGTCCATTATGTGTCACCGCTGTCCCCTGTAGTCCGGAGCCTCCATCTTCTTGGTGGGTCTCGCTGCTCCGGCGCTGTCATTCGTCGGAGCCGTGATGAAGTCACTCCCGCGCATGCGCACGGGAGCCGCCACTCGCGGCATATCGCTGTTAACTGCGGCGCGCCGCTGTCTACGGCGCATGCGCCTGTCTTTCGGCAAATATCTCCTAAACCGTGTAGGAGATATTTTTTTGGCCTACAGGTAAGCCTTAATCTAGGCTTATCTGTAGGTCAAACTGTGTTGTAAGGGTTTACAACCACTTTAAGATAAATACAGAAGGTGCAGCCTACTAATAGTTCTGTTTTTTGTCACTCAGACATTGCTGTAGGGCTTCTGTACATCCTGTTTCCCAAGCCAAGACTACTTACCATTTAGCCATCATATCACCCAGAAGGCTTACCTGCAATTGACTATGCGTTGTGTTTGTGTACTAGCCAATCCCCTGCACCACCCAGCACTAATACATGCAACCTGACACTAGACGTGTGCAATTCTTTATTTCCTAATATGTTTTTTTAACGAATTTAGACAAATTTGTTAATACAGAAATATTCGGATTTCTGAATTTTTCAGATCTGAAGATTTTTGTTCTTTCAAATTTTCAGATTTTCCTTTCTTATTGTCGAATTTCCAAATTTTTGAATCTCAATTTTCGAATTTCCGAATTTTCTAATTCATGAATTACAAATCTTTGAATTTCCAGATTCCAAATTTGTGAATCCCGAGTTTTTCGAATTTCAGAAAAAAATAAAAACGAATGAAACAAAAACAATTTTTTCGGCAGTCCACATGTCTAGGTGACACTATGGGGTTAATTTACTAAAGGCAACTAAACAGACTGTGCACATTGCATGTGCAGTTGCTCCAGAGCTTAGCATATGAGGGAAAGTGTTGCTGACTTCCATCATCCAATCATTAACCAGAGGTTCCTTCAACACATCAGTACTGCTGTCACTCACAGCCGGTGAGGTGGGAGGGGGGGGCATTTAATGGACACAGAGAGCTGGCTCAGGAGCAAGCATGAGTTAGGAGTTAGGATGTGAGTTAGAAAATGAGTTTGGAGTAAGATTTAGTATGAGGCTAGGGTTGAAATTTAGTTCAGGGCTAAGTTTAGGAGTTAGGTTGAGTTAACAGCTACGGTTACTAGTTAGATTTAAGTTAGAGGCTAGGGTTTTGGGCTAGAGACTAAGGTTAGGAGTTAGTCTGCAGAAACTAGATTTAGAGGTATGTTTTATGAGTTAGAGGTTATGGTTAGGAGTTAGATTGAGTACAAGACTAGAGTTAGGAGTTAGATTGAGTACATGGCTAGGGTTCAGAGTTCGACTGAGTTCGGGACTAGGTTTAGAAGTTAGGTTGAGTTAAGGGCTAAGGCTAGGAGTTAGATTGTAAGAAGCTAAGGGTTGGAATAAAATTGTAGGTTAGGGGCTAGGGTTAGACAATAGTCTGTGAAGTGGAGATTTGGTTTAAAAGTAAGTTTGTGTGATACAGACTGAGATTAGGAGTTGAGTACAAGGCTACAGGTTGGGTTATATTCAGGGCTACTTTTATGAGTTGTGTTAAGGGCTAAGTCTAGGAGTTACTAGTTAGATTGTAAGTTAGAAGCTAGGGTTTGGAGTTTGCTTTTGGGTTAGAGACTAAGGTTAGAAGTTAGTCTGTAGAGACTTTGGAGCTAGAAGTAAGTTTATGAGTTAGAGGCTAGGATTAGGAGTTGGGTTGAGGACGAGGTTAGGGTTTGGTGTTAGATTTAATTAATGTCTAGGTTTAGGAGTTGAGTGCTAAGGCTGGGAGTTTGGTTGTAAGTTAGAAGCTAGAGTTTGGAGAGTTGGGTTGTGGTTAGAGACTAAGGGTAGGAGTTAGTCTGTGAATTGTAGATTTGTTTTAAAAGTAAGTTTGTGAGTTAGAAGCTAGGATATGGAGTCAGGTTGAGTACAAGGCTGGGGTTTGGAGTTATATTAATATCAAGTCTAGGTTTAGGAGTTGAGTTAAGGGCAAATGCTAATAGGCTAATAGTTAGGTTGAAAGTTAGAAGCTAGGGTTTGGAGTTAGGTTGTAGGTTAGAGACTAGGATAAGGAGTTAGTCTATGAACTAGACATTTGGTTTAAAAGTTTGTTTGTGAGTAATAGACTGGGGCTAGGACTTGTGTTGTGCATTTGAGACTCTGGGTGATAGTTGGATTGTGAGTTAGAGGCTAGGGTTAAAAGTTAGTTTGAGCTAGAGGTCAGGGTTAGGACCTTGGCTGTAATTAATAGGCTATGGTTAGGTTGTGATTTGAAAACTAAGGTTAGGATTTTAAATTGTGTGTTAGAGGTTTGGGTTAGGACAGGCATAGGCAACCTTGGCACTCCAGCTGTGGTCAGACTACAAATCTCATCATGCCTCTGTCTCCAGGAGTCATGCCTGTGGCTGTCAGAGTCTTGCAATGCCTTATGGGATCTGAAGTTGCCTACCCCTGGGTTGGAAGTTATGTTCTGAATTAGAAGCTAGGGATAAGACTTATGTTGCAATACTGAGGTCTATTATATACTGTATATATTGAGGGGGTTAATCTTCACCTGGGTTTCATAATATTTCTGCAGAATTTTTGTTTATTTCAGGTCGTAAAACATCAAAATGTTTTTGGTATTTTGCTTGGCTAAATCTCATGCAATTACTTAAAGCCCCTGCACCTAGTTTTTGGAAGTTTGCCTCTATGCCTAGCAAGCCATCTTCCACAAGATGTCAACCCCAGCATATGTTATGTCTTTTCTGGCCAGCAAGCACAAACAAATACCTTTTAAGTATGCTTTTGTTAGCCACCCTATGAACATCAACAGATGACATTTCTCAGGTGGGAAGATGGCCTTCAAAAACATATTTTGAAGCTATGTCAAGATGTCATCAAGCTGTTCCTGATGGTCTCATGGTGGACCAATTATGCCACCTGACAGTGGAAACTGAAGGCAAGTATTTGACCAGCTGCTTTGGGCATTACCAGTCTGTAAGTCCCCAGGCTAGTTTTCATCAATGTTCCTCACAATATCAAACATTTTAAAATGTATAAATAACTGGATAGTATTTTTTTCTATTATGTGAATCTTTTTTACACCACTTTTGATCACAAAGAAATCAAGATTGGTAGAAGGGGATAAACAAGGTAAAATGTGTGTAGCTTACATAATATCCTCCCCCATGGGCCAAGCTTGAGGGTACCCATTGTAACCTATACACAACACGGTATCATTGCTCATAATTAATGTTAACCCCTACATACAATGTGGCCTGTAAAGGTTTGGTTGGATGAAGACAGAAATTTTTATTAAGAAACTTGAGCCTTTCATTAAAAAATGTCTTTGTTAGCCACTGATTCCTGTAAATGCTAAAACGCTTAGTACTTAATAGAGGTTGGATATTTTTTTATTAAATTAATGGTTCCTTTTTTTTTTTTTTTTTTTGCAAGCCTCTTGTACTACACACTACAACAGATACAAGACATGCAACAGAGTTGGTACAGTAAAGTGGTGGTACAGCCTGATGCAAAAACATTTTAAGCAACTTGGCTCACCCAACGGTCACATGTCAGGTTTGTGTGGATACTGGCACAAGGGTATCAATGGATTAGTTCCTCCAACTCCTAGGAACTCATGGTGGTGAGGTCTCTGTGCTACACACTCTTGCTCTTCCCTTGGATACTGTAATTTATGGTACATAAGATAATGCAATAGGAGGGCGAGTCTCTTGTTAGGCTGTATTAGTTGAAGGGCAGAGCCAGCTGTGCACTCATAAGGTAATATCTTACAGATATAAAAACCGTGTCCAATCAGTTTCACACACAAAAAAGTAAAAAATAAATTCTGAATGGACTCAAACCACTATTAAGTCCTTTGAATATATGTGAATAAAAAAAATGTTACATGTGGGTTTCATCTATAAATAAGGATGGAAAGTGTTGCTTAATCAGATTCCAGCTGACATTGTTCTAAAACTATGGACAACAACTCACTGACATAGGAAAACAAAGCAAATTTCACTCCTCTCCATTTTTTCATTCATTTTGTGTCAGCTTCTTTTGATGAAAATCACAGTGACAGCAAGCTTGGAAGGAGAACCAGTCATTCTGCTGGGCTGGTACTCAAGATCTTCATTGGTGGCTCCAAGATGTGCTTGAGATCTTTGTGGGTGGTTCCAGGGTGTGCTAAAGATCCTCATGGCTGACTACAGGGTGTTTCAACTGATAGCTTCACTCTTTCTGGCATGATCTGGGTCTTCATCTAGGTCCCCGATCAATCGAATGGCTCTGGCAGAGCTCCAGGAGGTGTCCATATAAAAGGTTGAAGTTACCTAATCTGGCTTGGTTTGAAAGATCAACAGTTGTCCTCCAAGGTCTTCTAGGATTGGGGAACACCCTCCTTTACGCTGCTTGTGCCTGTTGAGTCAAAAGTGCTTTTATGTGACCCCACAGCCTACTTTTGATTCCATGGGTTCCAATACGTGCTTAAGATCCTCATGGTTGACTCCAAGGTGTTTCAACTGATAGCTTTTCTTTCTGGTGTAATCTGGGTCTTTGTCTAGGTCCCTGGTCAATTGAATGGCTCTAGCAGAGCTCCAAAATGTTTCCTTATAAAAGGTCGAGGTTACCTAATCTGGCTCAGTTTGAAAGACCAACAGTTGTCCTCCAAGGTCTTCTTGGATTGGGAAGCACTCTCCTTAACACTGCTTGTGCCTGTTGAGTCAAAAGTGCTTTTATGCGACCCCACAGCCTACTTTTGATTCCAAGGGTTCCAATACGTGCTCAAGATCCTCATGGTTTACTCCAAGGTGTTTCAACTGATAGCTTTTCTTTCTGGTGTAATATGGGTCTTTGTCTAGGTCCCCGGTCAATTGAATGGCTCTGGCAGAGCTCCAAAATGTGTCCGTATAAAAGGTCGAAGTTACCTAATCTGGCTCAGTTTGAAAGATCAACAGTTGTCCTCCAAGGTCTTCCTGGATTGGGAAGTACCCTCCTTAACACTGCTTGTACCTGTTGAGTCAAAAGTGCTTTTATGCGACCCCACAGCCTACTTTTGATTCCAATAGTTCCAATACGTGCTTAAGATCCTCATGGTTGACTTCAAGGTGTTTCAACTGATAGCTTTTCTTTCTGGTGTGATCTGGGTCTTTGTCTAGGTCCCCGGTCAATTGAATGGCTCTGGCTGCGCTCCAAAAGGTGTCCATATAAAAGGTCGAAGTTACCTAATCTGGCTCAGTTTGAAAGATCAACAGTTGTCCTCCAAGGTCTTCTTGGATTGGGAAGCACCCTCCTTAACACTGCTTGTACCTGTTGAGTCAAAAGTGCTTTTATGCGACCCCACAGCCTACTTTTGATTCCAATAGTTCCAATACGTGCTTAAGATCCTCATGGTTGACTTCAAGGTGTTTCAACTGATAGCTTTTCTTTCTGGTGTGATCTGGGTCTTTGTCTAGGTCCCCGGTCAATTGAATGGCTCTGGCTGCGCTCCAAAAGGTGTCCATATAAAAGGACGAAGTTACCTAATCTGGCTCAGTTTGAAAGACCAACAGTTGTCCTCCAAGGTCTTCCTGGATTGGGAAGTACCCTCCTTAACACTGCTTGTACCTGTTGAGTCAAAAGTGCGTTTACGCAACCCTACTGCTTACTGTGGATTCCAGTGTTTCCAATATGTGCTTAAGACCCTTGTGGTTGACTCCAAGCTGTTTCAACTGCTAGTTTGTCTTTCTAGTGTGATTTGGGTCTTTGTCTAGGTCTCCTATCAATCGAATGGCTCTGGCAGAGCTCCAGGAGATACCCATAAAACAAGGTCCTAGTCACCTAATCTGGCTCAGTTTGAAAGACCAATAGTCCCTCATAGGCTTCTAGGATTGGGAAACACCTTCCTTAACACTGCTTGTGCCTGTTGAGTCAAAAGTGTTTTTATTTGACCCCACCACCTATTGTGGATTCCTGGAAAAACAATGTAACAACTTAAGTGGTGTATGAAGCTTTTGGTGGGTCACCAGAGTGGACTTCTGAGTAAATCGTCTTCCGCACTCCTTGCAGGTAAATGGTTTTTCCCCCCGGTGGATCCTTTGGTGGATAACTAATGTTGACTTTTGTGTGAAACTCTTCCCGCACTCAACACACATAAAGGGCCGTTCTCCTGTATGGGTCCTCCGGTGGACCACCAGGTCCGACTTCTGTGTGAAACTTTTGCCACACTCATCGCAGGAATAAGGCCTCTCGCCTGTGTGAGTTCTTTGGTGAATGACTAGCACAGACTTTTGGATGAAGCCTTTGCCACAGTCGGGACAGGTAAAAGTTGTCTTGGCTCTGTGGACCCTCCGGTGGACGGCAAGATCAGACTTCTGCTGGAAACATTTACCGCAGTCCATGCATGTAAGTGGCTTGTCGTCTGCATGCGTCTTCTTGTGGTTGATGAGTTCGGAATTCTGTGCAAAGCCTTCCCCACACTCTGCGCACACAAACGGCTTCCCTCCTGTGTGAACCCTCATGTGCTCCAGAAGAGTGGCTTTGCGGGTGAAACGTTTATGACATTCCGAACAGGGAAATGGCTTCTCACCCGTGTGAATTCTCTGATGACGGATAAGACTCGACTTCCTGGTGAAACATTTACTACACTGGGAGCAAGGAAATAACTTGTCACCATTGTACGCTGTGTCGGGGGTGGTAGCATCGCCGCTGTCGGAAAACCATTCTTCAGGGTTGGAGGGTTCCTCTGGAGAGTCTTCTGCAAGGTCGTTGTCCTCATCCATGTCACAGTCTAGTGGTGAAAAGAAAGAGACAATCACACAGAGATAAAATGTCTACCTGTCATGTAGCTAGGGGTCTGTGACATTGTTTAATTTATTAAAGTCGGAAATATTGCACTTAGGTAAGAAATGGATATGAATATTTTAAAGCATCACATTGGATCTACAATACCAAGTAACGGCACTCTGCCTGATGACATTGCACATCGATACCGATGATGGGGGATTATTAATTGCATTGATACCAACGATGGGGCAATGTTACTACCATTGACACCAATGATGGGGCAGTGTTACTACCATTGATACCAACCATGGGGCACTATTAATTCCATTGATACCAACAATGGGGCACTATTACTATCACTGACACCAATGATGGGGCGCTAGTCCTCCTATTAATTCTATCGATGGGGCACTATTAAGTCCATTGATTCCAACGATGGGACACTGTTAATACCATTGATACAGACAATGGGGCACTATTACTACCATTGATACCAATGATGGGGCACTGTTACTACTATTGACACCAATGATGGAGCACTGTTATTACCATTGATACCAACAATGGGGCACTATAAATTCCATTGATACCAATGATGGGGCACTATTACTACCACTGACACCAATGATGGGGCACTATTTCTGTCAATGATACCAACGATGGGGCACTATTACTACCACTGACACCAGTGATAGCGCACTATTCTTTTCAAGGAAACCAATGATGGGACATCATTATTATGCCCCCTAATGCCAATCATGGGGAATTGTTTACTCCTTTGGGACATTTTCTACTCCCACGGGCCATAGTCCGGCCCCCTAAAGTTTGAAGGACAGTAAACTGGCCATTTGTTTAGATAATTTGTAGACCCCTGACCAAGCCCAATTTACCTACTCAAATGTATCATGCCTAAATGTGAAATATTTAAACCCAACTATTAAACCTCAGAGTGACTCTTGTATTAGCAGATCGCCTCAAGCATAAACATTTTCCAAACTCTAAGTAAGATTTTGTCGACTGAATGTCACACACCACCCCAATATATTAACCCATTCTGATCTGCATAGCCGGTACTCTGGAAAAAGCCAGAGTCCATTAAAGTTGATGGCTTCTGGTTCTTAAAGTGGAACTTCAGTCAGGAAATTAAGTCTTGCTAGATGACTTCAGGCTGGCCCCTTTTGCAGGTATAGCTGCAAAACACTAAAACATAAAAAAAAATAAGTGCATTTACTGTTTAAAATCCAATAATACACTCTGCTCTGCACATGCTCAGTTGCTCTCTATTTTTGGGCACCGTGCCAAAAATGTGGAGGCCGATCTGCTGACAGCCTACAAATTTACTGCTGCTCAGTGGCTCTGGGCTTCAGCAAAATGGCAGCCTCCAGCAAGAAAAAACAGGAACAATGCTGGAGGCTATTTATAGGACACACTCATTTTGGTAGCTTATTAATATTATATTATTAATGTTGTATGTACGTTCCTTGCTAAGGAACATTATTTTCCGTCAGGTTGTTATGGATAAAGTTCCTCTTTAACAAGAGATGGCTATAGAGATAGACTTTGTGAATCTTTTTTAAACGGCTCACCTGTTTCCTCTTCTTTCATCGTAAGAGGAATTTCGATCTCCTCCTCTTCTTCTTCCTCTTTAACAATAATATTCATGTCTCTCAGGTTTTCTGCCTAAAGGGTTTTGTGAAAGGACAGTATTGTCACCATTGTTGGCAAAATCCCTTCCTGATATGATATGATCTCAGTTCCAACTACCTGAAAACGGTAAGGAAGGTTGTGATGTTCCTGTGTGGAATCCCGGGAATACAGAGGACGGGGACATCTCTCTGGTGGGTTCCCATTTCTGGATCCATCTGTAGGAAACACACACACTGACTGAATACATTGTTTCTATGTGTTTATCAGATGATGGGGGATCTACACAGAGAGATTTGAAAAGAAAGAAAGACAAAATCTCCTCTTACACATTGATTTAGGAAATGGTGGACTCTCCTCTTCTATCTCATCCTCTTCCCAATCTTCTTCTTCTGAGTACTCCTCCTCCTAAATAGACAGTGACATCCTGAGACCTTAGAACTCGACACACACAATGATACAGTCACCATCCAGACACATCCCTTGTCTGTTACTGGATAATGTCCCAGAATTCCCGGCATCACTTACCTCTTCTGTCAGCAGCTCAATGATCTTGTTGGTGACCCCGAGGATCTTTTCTTTATGTTTCTTGGATTTGTCTCCTGTAACTCGGGGGCATTTGCTCGGCGCCACATTTTCTCCAGATGCCTTCTTCACCACTCTACAGTCCTATCAAATAAGAGACACGCAAAAAAATATAAAATGATTATTTGCAATGACTCCTCAAAAAGAGCAAACACGTGGATCAGCTAAGAGGATCATTGCGCCTTGGTCCTCTAACCTCCTTTCTGGTCAAGTCTGTGTTTAATTAACTTATCAGAGAAGGTTGGATGAGATGAGATCATGTGACCTCCCAGAATCCTCCTCACCTCTCCGGTCAGGTCTGTTTTATTAATAGAGATAAGAACAATGTCATGTGACCTCCCAGAATCCTCCTCACCTCTCCGATCAGGTCTGCGTTTTATTATTAGAGATAAGAGTGATGTCATGTGACCTCCCAGAATCCTCCTCACCTCTCCGGTCAGGTCTGTGTTTTATTATTAGAGATAAGAGTGATGTCATGTGACCTCCCAGAATCCTCCTCACCTCTCCGGTCAGGTCTGCGTTTTATTATTAGAGATAAGAGTGATGTTATGTGACCTCCCAGAATCCTCCTCACCTCTCCGGTCAGGTCTGCGTTTTATTATTAGAGATAAGAGTGATGTCATGTGACCTCCCAGAATCCTCCTCACCTCTCCGATCAGGTCTGCGTTTTATTATTAGAGATAAGAGTGATGTCATGTGACCTCCCAGAATCCTCCTCACCTCTCCGGTCAGGTCTGTGTTTTATTATTAGAGATAAGAGTGATGTCATGTGACCTCCCAGAATCCTCCTCACCTCTCCGGTCAGGTCTGTGTTTTATTATTAGAGATAAGAGTGATGTCATGTGACCTCCCAGAATCCTCCTCACCTCTCCGGTCAGGTCTGTGTTTTATTATTAGAGATAAGAGTGATGTTATGTGACCTCCCAGAATGTCATGTGACCTCTCCGGTCAGGTCTGTGTTTTATTATTAGAGATAAGTGTGATGTCATGTGACCTCCCAAAATCCTCCTCACCTCTCCGGTCAGGTCTGTGTTTTATTAAAGGGGTTGTAAAGGTAAATGTTTTTTCACCTTAATGCATTCTATCCATTAAGGTGAAAAAACATCTCACAGTGCCGGCGCCCCCAGTCCCCCCGTTTTACTTACCTGACCGCTCGAAAGTCCCGCGCTCGCCCCCAACATCTTCTTCGCCGCTCAGCCTGGCCGCTGATTGGCTGGAGTGGATGGATTGAAAGCAGCGCAGCCATTGGCTCGCGCTGCTATCAATCACATCCAATGACGCGGCGCGCCGGGGGGTGGGGCCGAGTGATACAGCGAGTGGCTATAGCCGCCGGCTGTATCACGGGAGCGCGCCCGCAAGTGCTTCTCACCATGCGCGGGAGCTCGTCTGAACGTGAGAAGTACTTGTGGGAGGAAGCAGAGACAGCCGCTGAGGGACCCCAGAAGACCAGGTTCGGGGCCACTCTGTGCTAAACGAGCTGCACAGTGGAGGTAAGTATAACATGTTTGTTATTTAAAAAAAATAAAAAATAACTTTACACGTCTGTGTTTTATTAATAGAAATAAGAGTGATGTCATGTGACCTCCCAGAATCCTCCTCACCTCTCCGGTCAGGTCTGTGTTTTATTAATAGAGATAAGAGTGATGTCATGTGACCTCCCAGAATCCTCCTCACCTCTCCGGTCAGGTCTGTGTTTTATTAATAGAGATAAGAGTGATGTCATGTGACCTCCCAGAATCCTCCTCACCTCTCCGGCCAACAGTGTAATGATCTCCATAGTAATGTTAAATATCTTCTCTGTCTTATGGCCTCCGTCGTTGTCCATCCTCAGCAGATCAGTCATGGCGGTCAGACAGGTTCTCTTGGAGGATTCTCCTGATCAGCACACTTGATCTCGCTCTGATCGTTTTTAAAATTAAATGACAGCGCCTACAAAATAGAGAAAAAAAAACAAATACTTTGTTACAGTTGTCCATGGGGCCACAGACACCAAGAGGTTACCTCCACCTGAAAACGAAGAATTCTTTTACGATATTTTTTACTTGTTTATGAATATGGATTCCTAAATGACATTATATTGTGAATGGTTCTTCATACAGCTCTGCAGCATATGTCAGAGATATGTAAATAATTAAATTGTAGTATAATATTATTTACTATGAATACAAGGAGAATGGATCATTGTTATTACTGGGGTGAAAGGTTGTAGGAATTATATATTGATAAATAATAATAATAATAATAACAATGATCATTAATTATGACACACAGATAATATTACCAATCTTGCAGGAGTCTCTCATTCCAGTAACAAAGCTGCTCCTATTCTGGCCTCCAGCAGGAAATAATAAGAAAGGATTGCGGCAAATCATTCTGGGAACTGTAGTAGGATTATCAGGGACTTCGGAAAAATGGCTACTCCTCCCTCTATAGCGAGGACATCATTTTTGCCCCCCAAAGTGTTCACTAGAGCGGCCACTTTGCTGACGTCACACTTATCGTCTCTTGACAGTTTTGTGCTGCAGAGCTGGGCGGGGAGATTCCAGCCTGTAGGGAGGGAGGGGCGTGGCCTTGCGCTCGAGCAGCGCGCAGTGGGAGGAGCCGGGCTGTCAATAGCAGAGATAGAGCGGTCCCAGGTTACCGGAAGCGACTGTAAGGTGACAGATAACTTCCGCCTTGCGCTTATCTAAAGGGGAAGTAGGTATGGGTGAGAGTTGGTGCGTCTATTTCTGTTACATTGATGGCTTTGGGCGTCTAGTAACAGAAATTAATGGAGGCATAATGAACATTAATGACTCATGAATATTCAGGAAGTGGGAGGGGCTGAGACTCTCCTTTCACCTCCCCTGGGCTTTGGGTGAATGTTGGTCGCTGGACATTGGGCCACCAGCAGCTTTCTGGGAAATTCTAAGGGCCCTTGCACCGTGCTGGTTCATGGCTGAGTCTGGTAAGTTGTTGGGGGTCACCAGGGGAATTATCCTTGAAGATTTTCAGTTCAGCTGGGAAGGGGGGACACATATTGTCAATGCAGATAACAGGCTATTTAGAGAAGATTATATTGTATCTGAATGGAATTATAGAAAAAAAATTGAATATGGAGGGGTTGCGTGTCAGAATTGTCCCATAGACGTTGCCTATGAAATGGTCATGATGAGTACTTTGGGGCCTTGGCCGGGATCAGGGGTCTTTGTACTCCGAACCCTTCAGATGAGGTCCGTCTATCTCTGTTCCCAGCACTGGGGGCATTATATGACATGGGGACTGGGAATGCACTTGGAGTAATTGGGTGCTATGGAGTCAGTGCATGGCACATAGGCTGGGGATGCACTGGAGTCACTAGATGGGGCCTTTGTCCGGGATCAGGGGTCTTTGTACTCCAAAACCTTCAGATGAGGTCCGTATATCTCTGGATCCAGCACTGAAGTCACTAGATAGGGCCTTGGCCAGGATCAGGGGTCTTGGTTCTTCGAACCCTTTGGATGAGGTCCATCTATCTCTGTTCCCAGCACTGGGGGCACTCAATGGCATGTGGACTGGGAATGCACTTGGAGTAACTGGGTGCTATGGAGTTAGTGGATGACACATAGACTGGGGATGCACTGGAGTCACTAGATGGAACCTTGGCTGGGATCAGGGGTCTTTTTACTCTGAACCCTTCAGATGAGGTCCGTCTGTCTCTGTTCACAGCACTGGAGGCATTATATGACATGGGGACTGGGAATGCACTTGGAGTAATTGGGTGCTATGAAGTCAGTGGATGCCACATAGACTGGGGAGGCACTGGAGTCACTAGATGGGGCCTTTGTCCGAGATCAGGGGTTTTTGTACTCCAAACCCTTCAGATGAGGTCGGTCTATCTCTGTTCCCAGCACTCAAGTCACTAGATAGGGCATTGGTCAGGATCAGGGGTCTTTGTACTCCGAACCCTTTAGATGAGGTCCGTCTATCTCTGGATCCAGCACTGAAGTCGCTAGATAGGGCCTTGGCCGGGATCAGGTGTCTTTGTACTCTGAACCCTTTGGATGAGGTCCGTCTATCTCTGTTCCCAGCACTGAAGTCACTTGATAGGGCCTTGGCTGGAATCAGGGGTCTTTGTACTCCAAGCCCTTCAGATGAGATCCATCTATCTCTGTTCTCAGCACTGGGGGCACTCAATGGCATGTGGACTGGGAATGCACTTGGAGTAACTGGGTGCTATGGAGTTAGTGGATGACACATAGACTGGGGATGCACTGGAGTCAATAGATGGAACCTTGGCTGGGATCAGGGGTCTTTTTACTCCGAACCCTTCTGATGAGGTCCATCTATCTCTGTTCCCAGCACTGGAGGCACTAGATGACATGTGGACTGGGAAAGTACTTGGAGAAATTAGATGCACTGAAGTCACTAGATGACATGTGGACTGGGAATGCACTTGGAGTAACTGGGCGCTGTGGAGTTAGTAGATGACATGTAGACTGGGGAGGCACTGAAGACCCTATATAATGTGGACTGGGAAAGCATTTGGAGCAGCTGGGTGCTATGGAGTCAGGGGATGACATGTAGACTGGGGACACACTGGAGGAACTAGATGACATGTGGCCTGAGAATGCACTTGGAGTAACTAGGCTCTATGGAGTCTCGGGATGACACGTAGACTGGGGATGCACTAGAGACGCAAGATGATACGTGGCCTGCGAATGTAACTGGACGCACTGGGAACACTAGATGACAAGTTGACTGGGAATTTACGTGGAGTGACTGGGTACATTGGAGACACTAGATGACATGTAGACTGGGAATGCATTTGGAGTAACTGGGCACACTGGAGTCACCAGATGGTGCATGGTCTGGGAACAACCTTAGAGTAACTGACCGCACCAGAGCCACTAGATATGTGGACCGGGAAAGCATTTGAAATAATTAGGTGCACTGAAGCCAGTAGATGACCCGTAAACTGGGAGTGCACTTGGAGTAACTGGGTGAATTGTAGACACTAGATGACATGTAGAGAGGGGGTGCACTGGAGTCACTAGCTGCCATATGAATTGGGAACACACTTGGAGGCAATCGATGACCTGTAGACTGGGAACACACTTGGAGTAACTGAGTGCACTGGAGAAAGTAGATGACATGTAGACAAGGAAGGCACTTGGAGTAACTGGGTGCACTGGAGTTACTAGGTGCCACATGGGTTGGGAACACACTTGGAGTCACTGGGCGCACTGGAGTCACTTGGTGCCATGTGAACTGGGAGTGCAATCAGAATCACAAGATGTCATGTGGACTCTGAACACATTTGTATTCCCTGAGCTCACTGTAGTCACTAGAGGACACCTAGATTGGAGCACAGTTCAAATCACTGGGTGTATTTGGCACACTGAAGTCATTAGATGACTTATGGACTGGGGGCACACTTGGAGTTCACTGGTGCACTAGAATTATTAGAGCTCGCTTGGCTGGGAGTGCTCAGGAGGCAGAGAGTATGGGATATGGGTAAGTACTGCAGGGGGGAGGGACTCAGCTGAAGCATAGTAAAGAGTCACTCGAACACTGAGCCATGTGTTGCTTTGCAATTTAAGGTGGCACCAGAAGAGAGCTGTTTTCTGATTGGTGGCACCACCAGTCGGGAGAACGGTACCCTGCCTGACCACAGCACTGACTCTCCAGATGAACCCAGGAAGTGCAGCCAGCCGTGTTTTCCAGAGAGAAGACCTGGAACTGGATCTCTGGAGAGGCGTGTGTTAGATCCTTAAGAAAGTCCAATAAGGCCTATTTGCATCTTCTTATCCAGTCACCATGTGCTAGTCTTGTCTCCTCTTGTTTGGTTCCTCCACCTGTCTGCTGTGCCAGAAGCTATTACTAGAACTACAGGAGGTTCCATTGCTGACCTCCTGAAAATGCCAGCTCCCTGGGCATCCTTCTGCTCCACCAGTTTCAGTGACCAAAACAAGAATGCAGATCTGGAAAGGGGGAATGCAAGAACTTCACCCTTGTTCAGGGATGGTGACTCCGAAAGCAGAGGAGCCACTGGATCGGACAATTGGAGAGAAACCAGGAAGGGGTTATTTTTTGCTAACAGCAGATAAAGAGAATCTGTCCCTGTGATGGGTTCTCTTGACAGCCTTGACCAGGGATCCTCAAACTACGGCCCTCCAGCTGTTGCAAAACGACACGTCCCATGAGGCATTGTAAAACTCTGACATTCACAGACATGACTAGACATGATGGGTGTGACAGACCTAGCTGGGACTGAGGTTCTTGGAGGGGACTGAATGCAAGCCTCTTGCCTTGTGATTATGGGCCCTCGCATTTGGGGGAACGGTGCTCTTTGTGAGCTGTATGCCTGGGGACCCCTGAGGTGGTGTTACTTGGATTCAGGTCCGTGCCCCCCCAAGACACACAGACTCTGGATATGTAAATGCCATGTTAGCAATAGACTGAATCACACTATTGGGACACAAACTCTTAGATGCTAATATCATCACCTCCAGCCAGCTGTCTTTCTTGTATAATGTAAATGAGTCTAGTCTGGCTTGACACAGATTCTAAAGAGTATTTTTCACCTATTATTGTTTTGTTGTTTGTGCTAATTAACCTGCAATTGAATTGTTAGTGAGCTAGGAGCCGAAAAGTCTTATCCCTCAGTCAACTAGTCTGAGAGTTGATTTAGATAATTAGCTCATGCTAATTAGGTTAGGTTTTAGTCACCCCGCTGTATATATTTTGTGTGAGATCTCAAATAAAGTTCATTCCTTATGTCCTCCAAGACTGGTGTCGTCTAGTTCTTGGGGGTTCCTATAGCCAGATCCATTGGGCTTGTGTTCCAGGACTTAGGAAGCGGTATATAGACGGAAGCACTCAAGCGGAGTGTGGGATTGGTTCCATCACAATGGGAATTGTAGTTCCTGAACAACTGGAGGGCCATAGTTTGAAGACCCATGGCCTTGACATTCTCCTTCCCTGCACTCCACAGCTGCTGCCTGTTGGAGGACTGTGGCTCTCTATTCTTTTTGGGTCAGAAGGAATTTTCAGTCTCAGATCCCTAGGGGAGGGAAGGGTGATCATGGAGAGACCTTCAACTTTCTGAAGCTATGAAAAAAAAAAATATATATATATATTATATATTATATATTATTTATTTTTATTTTTATTTTTTTCTTCATTTTTTAATAAATGTTATTTTGTTCCATCTGTAGGATTTTCCAGGTTGATTAAGTTTTCATGATAGTGCAGTTGTGAAGAGGTGAGAAAAAGTTTGATTGTGGAGGTATTAAGGATGGAGGAGCGGAATCATATAACAGAGAAGATATTAGACCTCACCCTGGAGATCATCTCGCTGCTGACCGGAGAGGTGAGGAGGATTCTGGGAGGTCACATGACATCACTCTTATCTCTATTAATAAAACCTAAACCCGACTGGAGAGGTGAGGAGGATTCTGGGAGGTCACATGACATCACCTTATATCTTTAGTATTAAAACACAGACCCAACCCAAGAGATGAGGAGGGGTCAGAAGGGTAAAATGTCATCACTTTTTTTTTTTTTGCTGTTTAAATGCAGAGTTTTCCTCCTGTGAAATCTGGTGGCCAGGTAACCATTACAGTCCCTCCACCTCCCTCCCTGACATCTGAAGGAAACAATAAGAAGATAGTAGAAGTCACCCAGAAGATCATTGAGCTGCTGACAGGAGAGGTGAGGAGGATTCTGGGAATTCTGGGGCATTATCCAGTAACAGACAAGGGATGTGTCTGGATGGTGACTGTATCATTGTGTGTGTCAGGTTCCTATAAGGTGTCAGGATGTCACTGTCTATTTCTCCATGGAGGAGTGGGAGTATTTAGAAGGACACAAGGATCTCTACAAGGACGTCATGATGGAGGACTGGCCGCCCCTCACATCACCGGGTAAGAGGAGACTTTAATTTCTTGTAAAGAAAGAGAGAAGAGTATTGGGGATCCACCTCACCTCACCACATCCTCTGATAAGAAATAATGTAGTGTATGTGTTTCCTACAGATGGAGCCAGTAATGGGAACCCACCAGAGAGCTGTCCCCGTCCTCTGTATTCCCGGGATTCTACAGAGGAAGATCAGACCATCTCTTACCAAGATCAGGTTGGTTGCATGAAGAGTCCAAGAAAAGTTAAGCCCCATATAACACACTATCAGATTTTTTGCAGATTTTTTTGTCTTCAGATTTACCAAAACAATGTAGTGCAAGGGCCTGCCTGATTGTATACACATTGAAACCCCTAAGGTTTGACCACATATTATATGGTTTTGGTAAATCTGAAGGAAAAAATCAGCAGAAAATCTGATAGTGTGTATGGGGCTTTACTCCACTCCACTCTGCTCTGTATAATGTGTTATTTTTTTTCTTCTAAATTTGATTATCATTGTAGGCAGAAGATGTCATTTCTTTTAAAGTTGAGGTCAAGGAAGAAGAGGATGAGATGTACTTAATGTACGATGAACCATGTAAGGAGGAGGAAACATTTGCAGAGATCAGTACAGGTGAGTAAAAAAAAAAAGAAGCACTAAATACAAAAAAAAAACCTTAATATTCAAACTCTACACCATCGGCCATGTTCTTTATGTTGCTTCATCTCCCCTCTCCTTCACACTGCACCATCTCCCATGTCCTATACTATACGATTTCACCACCTGCCCTGTCCCCCACACGGCACCATCTTCCCCTGTCCCCCACACGGCACCATCTCCCATGTCCTATACAATTCACCATCTGCCCCGTCCCCCACACGACAACATCTCCTGCGTCCTCTTCCCATATCCTCCACCAGTGGCGGTGTGTCCATTAGGGGCGCTGCCCCCTCTGTGTAGAATGGATAGACGCATGAATCTATCCATGGCCGCTGTAGCCGCCCCCTATTCAGGTGTCTGGCCCCTTTTCGGACAACGGGCGCCCAAATTCCAGTGGCGGGGGTGTTCTTTTGAAGCACCTGATTAGAGCCATAGGCTGCATATGACAGGCACAAGTGGCTGCATATGACAGGGCACAGTGATGGCATTTGAGCACCAGCCCCCCACACTGCACCATCTCCCGTATCCTCCTCTCTTATCCCCCACACTGCACCATCTCCCGTGTCCTCCTCCCTTATCCTCCACACTGCACCATCTCCCGTGTCCTCCTCCCTTATCCTCCACATTGCACCATGTCCCGTGTCCTCCTCCCTTATCCTCCACACTGCACCATGTCCCGTGTCCTCCTCCCTTATCCTCCACACTGCACCATGTCCCGTGTCCTCCTCCCTTATCCTCCACACTGCACCATGTCCCGTGTCCTCCTCCCTTATCCTCCACACTGCACCATCTCCCGTGTCCTCCTCCCTTATCCTCCACACTGCACCATCTCCCGTGTCCTCCTCCCTTATCCTCCACACTGCACCATCTCCCGTGTCCTCCTCCCTTATCCTCCACACTGCACCATCTCCCGTGTCCTCCTCCCTTATCCTCCACACTGCACCATCTCCCGTGTCCTCCTCCCTTATCCTCCACACTGCACCATCTCCCGTGTCCTCCTCCCTTATCCTCCACACTGCACCATCTCCCGTGTCCTCCTCCCTTATCCTCCACACTGCACCATCTCCCGTGTCCTCCTCCCTTATCCTCCACACTGCACCATCTCCCGTGTCCTCCTCCCTTATCCTCCACACTGCACCATCTCCCGTGTCCTCCTCCCTTATCCTCCACACTGCACCATCTCCCGTGTCCTCCTCCCTTATCCTCCACACTGCACCATCTCCCGTGTCCTCCTCCCTTATCCTCCACACTGCACCATCTCCCGTGTCCTCCTCCCTTATCCTCCACACTGCACCATCTCCCGTGTCCTCCTCCCTTATCCTCCACACTGCACCATCTCCCGTGTCCTCCTCCCTTATCCTCCACACTGCACCATCTCCCGTGTCCTCCTCCCTTATCCTCCACACTGCACCATCTCCCGTGTCCTCCTCCCTTATCCTCCACACTGCACCATCTCCCGTGTCCTCCTCCCTTATCCTCCACACTGCACCATCTCCCGTGTCCTCCTCCCTTATCCTCCACACTGCACCATCTCCCGTGTCCTCCTCCCTTATCCTCCACACTGAACCATCTCCCGTATCCTCCTCTCTTATCCCCCACACTGCACCATCTCCCGTGTCCTCCTCCCTTATCCTCCACACTGCACCATCTCCCGTGTCCTCCTCCCTTATCCTCCACATTGCACCATGTCCCGTGTCCTCCTCCCTTATCCTCCACACTGCACCATGTCCCGTGTCCTCCTCCCTTATCCTCCACACTGCACCATCTCCCGTGTCCTCCTCCCTTATCCTCCACACTGCACCATGTCCCGTGTCCTCCTCCCTTATCCTCCACACTGCACCATCTCCCGTGTCCTCCTCCCTTATCCTCCACACTGCACCATCTCCCGTGTCCTCCTCCCTTATCCTCCACACTGCACCATCTCCCGTGTCCTCCTCCCTTATCCTCCACACTGCACCATCTCCCGTGTCCTCCTCCCTTATCCTCCACACTGCACCATCTCCCGTGTCCTCCTCCCTTATCCTCCACACTGCACCATGTCCCGTGTCATCCTCCCTTATCCTCCACACTGCACCATGTCCCGTGTCATCCTCCCTTATCCTCCACACTGCACCATGTCCCGTGTCATCCTCCCTTATCCTCCACACTGCACCATGTCCCGTGTCATCCTCCCTTATCCTCCACACTGCACCATGTCCCGTGTCCTCCTCCCTTATCCTCCACACTGCACCATGTCCCGTGTCCTCCTCCCTTATCCTCCACACTGCACCATCTCCCTTATCCTCCACACCCCACCATCTCCCGTGTCCTCCTCCCTTATCCTCCACACTGCACCATCTCCCTTATCCTCCACACCCCACCATCTCCCGTGTCCTCCTCCCTTATCCTCCACACCCCACCATCTCCCGTGTCCTCCTCCCTTATCCTCCACACTGCACCATCTCCCGTGTCCCCCCTCCCTTATCCTCCACACTTCACCATCTCCCGTGTCCCCCCTTCCTTATCCTCCACACTGCACCATCTCCCATTCTCTTCCTGTGTCCACCACACTTCACCATCTCCCAGGTCGTCGTCCTCCCGTTTCTCCCACTAAAAAGTTTTTATTTTATATAATTTGCAGATGAATACAACGTGGTTAAAACCTATTCAGATGATGAGCTAGAAGGTGACGATCTAACAGAAGAAGGAGAGAGCCCCATTATCCCAAATATTCCCCCAGGACCAGTTGATACTTCTAATTGTGAGGAGCCACCTCACAGAGGAGAAACATTTCCTGGCTCGGAGAATAAGGGTTCTCTTCCTCAAAACGTCAACAATATGTTGAGGAACGTCACGGGCTCAAAGCCCCTCTCCTGTTCGGAGTGCGGGAAACGTTTTGCCTATAACTCGGGTCTCATCATACACCAGAGGACTCATTCCGGGGAAAAGCCGTTTTTGTGCCCTGAATGCGGGAAGTGTTTTGCTCAGCGTTCCAATCTGGTAAAGCATGCAAAGTTTCACCGGCAGGAAAGGCCGTTTTCCTGTTCAGAGTGTGGGAAATCGTTCACTTTGAGGTCATCTCTGGTCGAGCACCTGCGGATACACACCGGTGAGCGTCCGTACTCCTGCTCCGAATGCGGCAAATGCTTTACACTCAAATCCATCCTGGCGGAACACCAAAGATCTCATACGGGTGAGAAGCCATTTTCCTGCCCCGACTGCGGCAAGCGATTCACTCGCCGATCCAGTCTAGTTGACCATCAGGTGGTGCACGGGGCCGAAAAGCCATTCCTGTGCCACGAGTGTGGGAAACCGTTCGCCCGCCGCTCCTACCTTGCAGATCACCAGAGAATGCACGCCAGCCAGAGCCCCTTCGCTTGCCCAGAGTGCGGGAAGAGCTTCACACGCATGTCATTTCTCATTAAACACCGGAAGGGTCATACCGGCGAGCGGCCCTTCCCGTGTACCGAGTGTGGCAAAAGCTTCAAGGACAAAATGACTCTGGTGAAGCACATCCGGACGCACACCGGGGAGAAGCCTTTCCCTTGCTCGCACTGCGGGAAACGTTTCACCCAGAAGGCCAATCTGATGAAGCACGAACGTGTTCACACTGGAGAGAAGCCATACTGCTGCTCGGACTGTGGGAAAAGCTTCTCGCACAAATCCAACCTGGACAAACATCGCCGGATTCACACCGGAGAGAAACCCTTTCAGTGCACAGATTGTGGGCGGAACTTCACACTGAAATGGACACTTATGAAGCATCAGAAGACGCATACTAATCCGCAGGAATGAATTCTGGTTCTGGGGGTCCAAAGGTTCAATAAACTGTTTTTTTTTTATTTCTGGTCTCCTAGTTTGATTTTCTCTCTAGTTCTTGGTGTTTTCAATCTGGATCACAATTTCTGATTGGCTGTGGAGTCATTTGCTTAGTGTTTGCTAGGCAGTCAGGCCCCTTTCACACTGCAGCGACTTTGCCGCAATTTCAGGGAATGTCTGTGTAAACTTGAGGTCTATGGACCTCAACTCGCATCAAAGTCGGACCAAAGTAGTACAGGGACTACTTTATGAAGTTGGTGTGACTTGACGTCACACAGATATGAATGGCACTTATTAGAAATCATGGGGGTACGACTTGTCATGTGACTTTGCAGTCCCAAGCCGCTACAAGTGTGAAAGGGGCCTTGGAAAAAGAAACTGGCTAGGATGAAAGAGGCAGATGATTACTTTTTGAAGTCACAAAGATATGAATGGTTATCGTTAGGTTTGCGACTCTGATGTCCAAAGTTGCAGGAAAAGTCGCACAGGTATGAAAGGGGCCTAAACGTGTTATCGCCCTTTCCACTGAGGGCTCTTTCACTCTTGTGCGACTTTGGACAGAGTCGCATGACAAGTCGTATACCCAATGATAAACCATTCATATCTGTGCGACTCCCTGTATTACTTTGGTCCGACTCTGATGCGATTTGAGGTCCATAGACTTCACGTTTACACAGGCATTCCCTGAAATTGTGTCAAAAAACGCGTGACTTTCAACCTTAGAGATGCACTGAAATTTTGCCCCTACTCCCCCAAAACATCAATTTCAGCCGAAATGTTTGGGGGGGGGGGGGGGCTGCGAAATTTCGGTGCATCTCTAAGGCCCCTTTTCACACTGCCGTGACTTGAAAATCTCATGTTGTTTTTGTTTTTTTTGCCACGATTTCAGGGAATGTCTGTGTAAACTTCAGGTCTATGGAACTCAACTCGCATCAGAGTCGGACCAAAGTAATACAGGGAGTCGCACAGATATGAATGGTTTATCGTTGGGTATACGACTTGTCATACGACTCCGATGTCCAAAGTCACAGGAAAAGTCACACAAGGGTGAAAAGGCAGTCAGTGCAAAGGTAGATGACTTTTAGGCCCCTTTCACACTTGTGCGACTTTGGACATCAGCCGCGCATGACGAAGCTTATACCCAACGATAACTTCAAGTCTTGCCGACTTCAAAAGTAGTCCCTGTAGTACTTTGGTCCGACTGAGACGAGTTGAGGTCCATAGACCTCAAGTTTACACAGGCATTCCCTGAAATCGTGGCAAAAATCGTGTGACTTTCAAGTCGCGGCAGTATGAAAGGGGCCTTAGAGATGCACCGAAACTTTGCCCCTACCCCCCACCCTGAAACATTTTGGCTGAAAATGGTGTTATCAGAATGCCGATAAGAAAAAAGGTGCCAATGATGGCACTGAAAACGCACCACATTTTGTACACAAATTCACTGCGATTTTTGGGCTGATTTTCCCGTAATTACTGTGCTTATAGTGTGTTTTTCACAGGTCATTTGACTCCAACCCGCATCAAAAACGTAACACGCGTTAATGGTGCGTTTGTGCTGCGTTTTCAATGCATTTGAACTGGGAGGTGAGTTTCATTTAAAGCAAAGTAAAGCAAAAAAAATGAAGTCAGCAGCTACAAATACTGCAGCTGCTGACTTTTAATAATCGGACACTTACCTGTCCCAGGGTCCAGCGATGTGGGGGGAACGAAGCCCCGCTCGTCTCTCCCTCCTCTGTGCGGCGCCAGCATAGTCACAGCCGGGCACACACTGCGCATGCGCGAGCCGCGCTGCGTGCTGTGATTGGCCGAGCAATCATCTGGGTCTTGTGACGTGTCCCAGATGATTGCCGAGAGGGCCAATTCTGGTACTTTGCTCCTACATGCAAAAATCATCATCCTTTTATTTTTTCTTCTAGAAAATTACTCAGAACCCCCCCCAACCTTTATATATGTTTTTCCTTTTTTAGAAGAGACCCTAGGGAAGGGATATGCAATTAGCGGACCTCCAGCTGTTGCAGAACTACAAGTCCCATGAGGCATAGCAAGACTCTGACAGCCACAAGCATGACACCCAGAGGTAGAGGCATGATGGGACTTGTAGTTTTGCAACAGCTGGAGGTCCGTTAATTGTATATCTCTGCCTGAGGAAATAAAATGATGGTTGTTGCAACTTTTTATGTCACATGGTATTTGCGCATCAATTTTTTTTTTTTTTTTTTTTTTCATTAAACGTGTTTATTTTTGGAAAAATGGATTTAATCCTTTCATGACTAAGCCTATTTCTGACATTTTATTGCTTGCAAGTTAAAATCTGTATTTTTTGCTAGAATAACCCAAAAATTATAATATATATATATATATATATATATATACATTATTTTTTTAGTAGAGAATAACATGGCGTTCGTTGCAATATTTTATGTCGCACTGTATTTGCCCAGCTGTCTTTCAAATACAATTTTTTTTTTTTTGTTTTTTTTAGGAAAAGACACGTTTCTGAAAAAAAACGAAACAGCAAAGTTAGCCCATTTTTTTTTTTTTTTTTTTAATATAATGTGAAAGATAATGTTACGCCTAGTAAATAGATACCCAACAAGTCATGCTTTGAAATTGCGCACACTCGTGGAATAGCGACAAACTACAGTACCTAAAAATCCCCATAGGCGGCGGTTTAAAAAAAAAAAATAACGATTACCAGGTTAGAGTTACAGGAGGAGGTCTAGGGCTAGAATTATTGCTCTCCTGCTGACGATCACGACGATACCCCACATGTGTGATTTGAACTCTGTTTACATATGCGGGCGTGAATTGCGTGTTCTTTTTTCTTTGTTGTGCGGGGAGGGGGTGCTTTAAAAAAAAAAAAAACGCTTTTATTGCTGTCAAAAGGAATGTAACCATCCCTTGTGACAGTAATAGGTGGTGACAGGTACTCTTTATGTAGGGATCGAGAGTCTAAAAGACCTCCAATTCCTCCTTTGTACTTCAAAGTATTCAGATCGCCAAAAACAGCGATTCTGAATACTGTCTTTTTTTTTTTTTAAACAGCGCCATTGGCAGCCGAGAAAACCGGAAGTGGCGCCGCTTCCGTGTTTACAGAAAGAAGACTAAAAGGAAGTTTCCGGCTTCCTCCCAGTCTTACTTTAGCTGGCAGAAGTGCCGGATCATGTCTCGGGTCTCCCGGTGGGATGTCTCCTCTCCCGCCTGCGGGATAACAGCCGACCGCCTGCTCTAAAAAACAGTACCAGGATTATGCCTGCAGCTGCAGGAATCACCCCGGGATAGCTCCTTAAATCTGAGGCTGCATATATGTGTACGGTCAGCAGGAAGGGGTTAAACTACCAATTAATCATCGTTTATATGCCACGGCCTACCTGAGTATTGTTGCTGACCATGTCCATCCCTTTATGACTACAGTGTCCCCATCTTCTGATGGCTCCTTCCAGCAGGATAATGCTCCATGTCACAAAGCTCCAATCATCTCACCACTGGACAATGAGGTCCCTGTACTCCAATGGCCTCCACACTCACCACATCTCATCCGATAGAGAACCTTGGGAATGTGGCGGAACAGGAGATTCGCATCATGGATGTGAAGCCGACAAATCTGCAGCAACTGTGTGATTTTATCATGGCACTATGGACCAAAATCTCAGAGGAAAGTTTCCAACACCTTGTTGCATCTTTGCCACCAAGAATGAAGGCAAAAGGGGGTCCAACCCGGTACTAGCAAGGTGGACCTAATAAAGGGGCCGGTTGAGCATATAGCTCTGAAATGTTCTGTAGTGCTACACATAGCAGGTTCTATCAGTGTCTGCAACAGAGGAGCTTACACTCTAATGCACACACACACACACACACACACACACACACACACACACACACACACACACACACACACACACACACACACACACACACACACACACACACACACTTGTTATTTATATGGTGCTGACACATTGCTGTACAGGGAACAGTGAGATAGCCACATCAGTCTCTGTTCTCCACTCCCAGGTGGTCAGAGACTGGCGTCATGGTACAGGAGGTGGTCAGAGACTGGGGACATGGTACAGGAGGTGGTCAGAGACTGGCGTCATGGTACAGGAGGTGGTCAGAGACTGGGGACATGGTTCAGGAGGTGGTCAGAGACTGGGGACATGGTACAGGAGGTGGTCAGAGACTGGCGTCATGGTACAGGAGGTGGTCAGAGACTGGCGTCATGGTACAGGAGGTGGTCAGAGACTGGCGTCATGGTTCAGGAGGTGGTCAGAGACTGGGGACATGGTTCAGGAGCTGGTCAGAGACTGGGGACATGGTACAGGAGGTGGTCAGAGACTGGCGACATGGTTCAGGAGGTGGCCAGAGACTGGGGACATGGTACAGGAGGTGGTCAGAGACTGGCGTCATGGTACAGGAGGTGGTCAGAGACTGGCGACATGGTACAGGAGGTGGTCAGAGACTGGCGACATGGTACAGGAGGTGGTCAGAGACTGGGGACATGGTACAGGAGGTGGTCAGAGACTGGGGACATGGTACAGGAGGTGGTCAGAGACTGGCGTCATGGTACAGGAGGTGGTCAGAGACTGGCGTCATGGTACAGGAGGTGGTCAGAGACTGGGGACATGGTTCAGGAGGTGGTCAGAGACTGGCGACATGGTACAGGAGGTGGTCAGAGACTGGGGACATGGTACAGGAGGTGGTCAGAGACTGGGGACATGGTTCAGGAGGTGGTCAGAGACTGGGGACATGGTACAGGAGGTGGTCAGAGACTGGCGACATGGTTCAGGAGGTGGTCAGAGACTGGGGACATGGTACAGGAGGTGGTCAGAGACTGGCGACATGGTACAGGAGGTGGTCAGAGACTGGGGACATGGTTCAGGAGGTGGTCAGAGACTGGGGACATGGTTCAGGAGGTGGTCAGAGACTGGGGACATGGTACAGGAGGTGGTCAGAGACTGGGGACATGGTACAGGAGGTGGTCAGAGACTGGGGACATGGTTCAGGAGGTGGTCAGAGACTGGGGACATGGTTCAGGAGGTGGTCAGAGACTGGGGACATGGTACAGAAGGTGGTCAGAGACTGGCGTCATGGTACAGGAGGTGGTCAGAGACTGGGGACATGGTACAGGAGGTGGTCAGAGACTGGCGTCATGGTACAGGAGGTGGTCAGAGACTGGGGACATGGTTCAGGAGGTGGTCAGAGACTGGGGACATGGTACAGGAGGTGGTCAGAGACTGGGGACATGGTTCAGGAGGTGGTCAGAGACTGGGGACATGGTTCAGGAGCTGGTCAGAGACTGGGGACATGGTACAGGAGGTGGTCAGAGACTGGCGACATGGTTCAGGAGGTGGTCAGAGACTGGGGACATGGTACAGGAGGTGGTCAGAGACTGGCGTCATGGTACAGGAGGTGGTCAGAGACTGGCGACATGGTACAGGAGGTGGTCAGAGACTGGCGACATGGTACAGGAGGTGGTCAGAGACTGGGGACATGGTACAGGAGGTGGTCAGAGACTGGGGACATGGTACAGGAGGTGGTCAGAGACTGGCGTCATGGTACAGGAGGTGGTCAGAGACTGGCGTCATGGTACAGGAGGTGGTCAGAGACTGGGGACATGGTACAGGAGGTGGTCAGAGACTGGCGACATGGTACAGGAGGTGGTCAGAGACTGGCGACATGGTACAGGAGGTGGTCAGAGACTGGGGACATGGTACAGGAGGTGGTCAGAGACTGGCGACATGGTTCAGGAGGTGGTCAGAGACTGGCGACATGGTACAGGAGGTGGTCAGAGACTGGGGACATGGTACAGGAGGTGGTCAGAGACTGGCGTCATGGTACAGGAGGTGGTCAGAGACTGGGGACATGGTTCAGGAGGTGGTCAGAGACTGGCGACATGGTTCAGGAGGTGGTCAGAGACTGGCGACATGGTTCAGGAGGTGGTCAGAGACTGGCGACATGGTACAGGAGGTGGTCAGAGACTGGCGACATGGTTCAGGAGGTGGTCAGAGACTGGCGACATGGTACAGGAGGTGGTCAGAGACTGGGGACATGGTTCAGGAGGTGGTCAGAGACTGGCGACATGGTACAGGAGGTGGTCAGAGACTGGGGACATGGTTCAGGAGGTGGTCAGAGACTGGCGACATGGTTCAGGAGGTGGTCAGAGACTGGGGACATGGTACAGGAGGTGGTCAGAGACTGGGGACATGGTACAGTAGGTGGTCAGAGACTGGGGACATGGTACAGGAGGTGGTCAGAGACTGGCGACATGGTACAGGAGGTGGTCAGAGACTGGGGACATGGTACAGGAGGTGGTCAGAGACTGGCGTCATGGTACAGGAGGTGGTCAGAGACTGGCGTCATGGTTCAGGAGGTGGTCAGAGACTGGGGACATGGTTCAGGAGGTGGTCAGAGACTGGGGACATGGTACAGGAGGTGGTCAGAGACTGGCGACATGGTTCAGGAGGTGGTCAGAGACTGGGGACATGGTACAGGAGGTGGTCAGAGACTGGCGTCATGGTACAGGAGGTGGTCAGAGACTGGCGACATGGTACAGGAGGTGGTCAGAGACTGGCGACATGGTACAGGAGGTGGTCAGAGACTGGGGACATGGTACAGGAGGTGGTCAGAGACTGGCGTCATGGTACAGGAGGTGGTCAGAGACTGGCGTCATGGTACAGGAGGTGGTCAGAGACTGGCGTCATGGTACAGGAGGTGGTCAGAGACTGGCGACATGGTACAGGAGGTGGTCAGAGACTGGCGACATGGTACAGGAGGTGGTCAGAGACTGGCGACATGGTTCAGGAGGTGGTCAGAGACTGGCGACATGGTACAGGAGGTGGTCAGAGACTGGGGACATGGTACAGGAGGTGGTCAGAGACTGGCGTCATGGTACAGGAGGTGGTCAGAGACTGGGGACATGGTTCAGGAGGTGGTCAGAGACTGGCGACATGGTTCAGGAGGTGGTCAGAGACTGGCGACATGGTTCAGGAGGTGGTCAGAGACTGGCGACATGGCACAGGAGGTGGTCAGAGACTGGCGACATGGTTCAGGAGGTGGTCAGAGACTGGCGACATGGTACAGGAGGTGGTCAGAGACTGGGGACATGGTTCAGGAGGTGGTCAGAGACTGGCGACATGGTACAGGAGGTGGTCAGAGACTGGGGACATGGTTCAGGAGGTGGTCAGAGACTGGCGTCATGGTACAGGAGGTGGTCAGAGACTGGCGTCATGATAAAAGAGATAAGTGTGGCGTCCCCTCGTGCAGCCAGTGTGGTGTCCCCTGTGTAGTCAGTGATACCCCCGTGCAGCCCTTGATGCAGCAAAGAGAGAGGAGAGCCGCCTCTGCCGTCTGGTTCAATAGAGCGCCGGGAACATCACAGCTTTAATTTCAATAGCTGTGTGTTCCCCCGTCACGCGCAATCTGGACGGGTGATCTGTCTATCAAAGTTCCCCGAACAAGGGGGAGGAGCTGTATGCGACGGGGGAACACACAGCTATTGAAATTAAAGCTGTGATGTTCCCGGCGCTCTATTGAACCAGACGGCGGAGGCGGCTCTCCTGCACTATACACCTCCCGTGATGGGCGGCGCTCCACCCCCGCCCCATTTTCGGCTCAATTATCGGCCGTTTTTTCCTTTCGGCCGATATGTTTCGGCGCATCCTTAATTGTTAGTGGATACAATAACTCTCAGCATTGATATTTGTGGGAGAAATAGGAACCCCCCTCATTAGTAGTCAGTAAAATTAAATACCTCTTCTTGGTGGTCCATGTTTACTTACCTGATCACCCCTTCCTACACCAATAGGGAAAGTGACCATAGGCCAGTGATGGCGAACCTTGGCACCCCAGATGTTTTGGAACTACATTTCCCATGATGCTCATGCACTCTGCAGTGTAGTTGAGCATCATGGGAAATGTAGTTCCAAAACATCTGGGGTGCCAAGGTTCACCATCACTGCCATAGGCAATTGGGTTAAAGTAATGTGTGCTAGAAGTTATACACTAATAAACGGTACCTACATCCCAAAATGACGATGTATATGAAAATATTTGAGGCAAGACTTTCGTGGTACCACCATAGACATTGCAACAGTTTATAAAGGTTTAAAAGCAGTATCTTTTATTATAAAAAGTCTATAAAATCCTCGCCCTTTTTTTGGGTGTAGCTTTTCCTCTGGGTGTTCTGTATGGGCCATTCCCTTAATATGTCACTAGGTCCATCTGAGGCAAAGTTCTGCTTGATTGGGTCCCCAGATACTCGCCTTCTCCATGCCTCCCCCTTTGCCTGCAGGCGCATTAGGACTAATCCTTGTGTAAGCTCTACAGTGCTTTGAAAAAGTATTCATACCCCTTGAAATCTTCCACATTTTGTCATGTTACAACCAAAAACGTAAATATATTTTATTGGGATTTTATGTGATAGACCAACACAAAGTGGCACATAGTTGTGACGTGGAAGGAAAATGATAAATGGTTTTCAAATGTTTTTACAAATAAATATATGAAAAGTGTGAGGGGCATTTGTATGGCGCCCCCCTGAGTCAATACTTTGTAGAACCGCCTTTCACTGCAATTACAGCTGCAAGTCTTTTTGGGGATGTCTCTACCAACTTTGCACATCTAGAGGGTGACATTTTTTGCCCATTCTTCTTTGCAAAATAGCCCAAGCTCTGTCAGATTGGATGGAGAGCGTCTGTGATCAGCAATTTTCAAGTCTTGCCACAGATTCTCAATTGGATTTAGGTCTGGACTGTGACTGGGCCATTCTAGCACATGAATATGCTTTGATCTAAACCATTCCATTGTAGCTCTGGCTGTATGTTTCGGGTCGTTGTCCTGCCGGAAGGTGAACCTCCACCCCAGTCTCAAGTCTTTTACAGACTCTTAACAGGTTTTCTTCTAAGATTGCCCTGTATTTGGCTCCATCCATCTTCCCATCAACTCTGACCAACTTCCCTGTCCCTGCTGAAGAAAAGCATCCCCACCACATGATGCTGCCACCACCATGTTTCACGATGGGGATGGTGTGTTCAGGGGGATGTGCAGTGTTAGTTTTCCACCACACATATTTTGCTTTTGGGCCAAAAAGTTCAATTTTGGTCTAATCTGACCAGAGCACCTTCTTCCACAAGTTTTCTGTGTCCCCCACATGGATTCTTGCAAACTGCAATCAGGATTTCTTACGGCTTTCTTTCAGCAAAGGCTTTCTTCTTGCCACCCTTCCATAAAGGCCAGATTTGTGGAGTACACCACTAATAGTTGTCCTGTGGACAGATTCTCCCACCTGAGCTGTGGATCTCTGAAGCTCCTCCAGAGTCACCATGGGACTCTTGGCCGCTTCTCTGATGAATGCTCTCCTTGCCCGGCCTGTCAGTTTAGGTGGACGGCCAAGTCTTGGCAGGTTTGCAGTTGTACCATACTCTTTCCATTTTCGTATCATGGATTGATCAGTGCTCCGTGAGATGTTCAAAGATTGGGATTTTTTATAGCTTAACCTTGCTTTAAACTTCTCCACAACTTTATCCCTGATCTGTCTGGTGTATTCCTTGGCCTTCGTGATGCTGTTTGTTCACTAAGGTTCTCTAACAAACCTCTGAGGGCTTCACAGAACAGCTGTATTTCTACTGAGATTAATTTACACACAGGTGGACTCTATTTACTAGGCAATTGGGTTTTAGTTAGGGGTATCAGAGTAAAGAGGACTGAATACAAATGCACACCACACTTTTCAGATATTTATTGGTAAAAAAACATTGAGAACCATTTATCATTTTGCTTCCATTTGACAATTATGTGCCACTTTGTGTTGGTCTATCATAAAAAATACCAATAGAATATAATACTCTAGATTGTACGGTCTAACGAGCAGGACCCTCTGATTCCTCCTGTATTGTATTGTAATTGTACCGTCTTCCCCGTTGTTGTAAACTGTTGGCACGATATAAATCCTGTATAATAATAATACATTTATGTTGCAACATGAAAAAATGTGGAAAATTCCAAGGGGTATGAATACTTTTCAAGGCATTGCATGTTGGACCAGATGAATTATTGGCGATCAGACAATCCGCTTCATCAGGAAGATAAAATCTGCACAGAATTCAGTTCCTGCGTTTTCCTTCGGTGTACAGCAAGATGGCGGCGTAAAGTGGAATTCTGGGCAAAATTCCTGCCACATTCGGGGCACTGATAAGGTTTTTCTCCGGTGTGAACTCTTTGGTGTAACATCAGGAGTGCGTTGCTGGAAAAGCACTTCTCGCACTCTGGGCATCCGAAGGGCTTCTCCCCTGTGTGGACTCGCTCGTGGACGATCAAGGTCTCCTTATCCCGACAGGCCTTCCCACAGTGGGCGCACCTCAGCGCCTCGTCGGTGTGCGATCGTTGGTGGGCGTCCAGTTTGTACTTGGCGGCAAAGCGTTTCCCACAGTCGGGGCACTCGTAAGGCCTGTCTCCCGTGTGGCTCCTCTGATGGATATCAAGCTGCCCTTTCCACAGGAAGCCTTTCCCACACTCAGAGCACTTGAAGGGTTTGTCTCCAGCGTGGATCCTCCTGTGCTGGCTGAGATGCCCGTTGGTTCGGAAGCAGGCCCCGCACTCCGAGCACCTGAACGGCTTCTCGCCTGTGTGGGTCCGTGAGTGCGTGACGAGGTGGGAGTTGGCGGCAAAACACTTCCCACACTCTGGACAAGGGAATGGCCTCTCTCCCCGATGCCTTCGTAAATGGGCGGAGAGTTCGGAGTTCTGGATAAATTGCTTATCGCACTCAGGGCACTGGAAAGGCTTCTCCCCAGAATGGTTCTTAAAGTGCGTTTGAAGATGGCTCCTCCTGACGAAGCCTTTGCCACACTCGCCGCACTGGTAAGGTCGCTCCCCCGAGTGCCGCCTCTGGTGCTCGACCAGTTGGTACTTCCTCTGGAAAACTTTGCCACACTCCGTACATTCCAATTGTTTCTTTGTGGTCGCGTGACCATTCTGCCCTTTAGTGAGATTGGGAGATTGTCCACCAAGAGCCAAACGTGGCTCCCCGTCAGGACCTCCTGCCTTGTTTGTAGAAGGCAGCTGGTGACATTTAGGTGGCAGAACATTCTGCATCTGTTTCTTTTTAGCATTGATGTTGGAATTTGACACACGCTTTTCACATGAGATGGTTTCCTCCTTAATGTATGTGGTTATAGACTGTGTGATGGCTGGACAGCCAGGGTGACGGAGTTCTTCCTCAACAGATTCTTCCCTAACACAAACAGTTACATATTGCAGGTCGTCAGCATGTGCAGGGGATTGTTGTTCTTCATTTGAGAGGGGTTCCTCCTTAATATGAGTAGATGGATGATGTGTGGAGAGGTCAGGATGGGGGAGATGGCCTTCACATAAGAGGGGTTCCTCCTTGATTGGGGCAGAAAGAGGTTGTATATGATGTGTAGAGGGGTCAGGATGGGGGAGATGGTCCTCACATAAGAGGGGTTCCTCCTTGATTGGGGTAGGAAAAGGTTGTGTATGTGTAGAGAGGTCAGAATGGGGGAGATGGTGCTCACATAAGAAGGGTTTCTCCTTAATTGGGGTGGGAAGATGTTGTATTTGATGTGTATAGGGGTCAGGATGAGGGAGATGGTCTTCACATAACAGTGGTTCCTCCTTGATTGGGGTAAGAATACGTTTTGTATGACATGTAGAGGGGTCAGGATGGGGGAGATGGTCCTCACATAAGAGGGGTTCCTCCTTGATTGGGGTAAGAAGACGTTTTGTATGACATGTAGAGGGGTCAGGATGGGGGAGATGGTCCTCACATAAGAGGGGTTCCTCCTTAATTGGGGTAGGAAGATGTTGTGTTTGATGTGTGGAGAGGCCAGGATGGGGAACATGGTCTTCACGTAAGAGGGGTTCCTCCTTAACGCACGTAGATATAGACTGTGATGGGGAAGGACAACAGTCAAGGTGCTGGAGATCTTCCTCATAAGATTCATCCTTAACACAAATAGTTACATATTGCAGATTGTCTGTCCTAAGACAAATGTCACCATAGGGAAGGGAGTGCTCTTCATGTAGGAGGGGTTCCTTCTTAATATTCACTTGTGAAGGCTGTGCATGATTGGTGGAGGTGGAGATGTCAGGATGGGGGAGATGTTCCTCACCTAAACAGGGTTCCTCCTTAATATGCATAGATGGAGGCTGCGTATGATCTGTGAGTGTAAAGAAGTCAAGGTGGGAGTGAGGCCCCCCAGGTGAACAGGGCTCCTCCTTAGTTCCAGATGTACCCCTTATATGTCGTGTCTCCTGGGGTGTCAGACATTTGTCTTTCTGATCCAGTTCTCCGGTCGGAGTTCCCTCTTGGGTCCTCCACATTTCTAACAATGATGTCCTTCTTTGGCCGGAGTTCTCAATAAAAAGATGGTCTGAATCCAATGAGATTCTGGATGCCTCCACACCTAAAGAGAAGACAGAAAGCCGACGGGTTTAATGTGGACCTGTCACCGCATGAGATTTTACCCAACTGCCCCCCCCCCCCCTAACTCCCTTTTCCTGCAATACTCACTGCTGAGTCCTGTGTCCTCCATGGTGGAATATGGTTCCACCTTCCACCCTCATGTCACTGCCGAGTCCAGCATCACGTGCCACAGTTCCACCCCCCCGTACCAGATGTCACTGTTTAGTCCCATGTTCCCCACCACGCGCCATGGTTCCATCTTCTCATTCTTATGTTACTGCTGAGCCCTGTGTTCCCTGCCACGTGCCATGGTTCCTTCCTCCAACCTGAGTCCTGCGTCCCCCGCCATGTTCAATGGTTCATTCCCCTGACCCTTACTTCACTGCAGAGTCCTGTGTCCCCTATTGTGTACCATGGTTCCTTCTTCTGACCTTTACTTCACACCTGTGTCCCCTTACCGCATGCCATCTGCCAACACCTACTTCACTTCTGAGTCTTCTGTTCCCCACCATGTGCCATGATTCTCTCCTCCGACCCCTATGTCACTGCCGAGTCCTGGATCCCCCTCCACATGCAATGGTTCCTTCTTCCAACCCCTACATCACAACTGAGTCCTGCATTCCCCACCATGTGCCATAGTTACTTCCTCAAACCTGAGTCCTGTGTCAACCATCATGTGCCATGGTTCCTTCCTCCAACCTGAGTCCTGCACTCCTCATCATGTGCCATGGTTCCTTCCTCCAACCTGAGTCCTGCACTCCCCATTATGTGCCATGGATACCTCCTTCAACCTGAGTCCTGCGCCCCCCCATGATGTGCCATGGTTCCTCCTTCCGACCCCTATGTCATTGCTGAGTCCCCTGTCACGTGGCATGGTTCCACCCTCCAACCTGAGTCCTGCACTCCCCATTATGTGCCATGGTTCCTTCCTTCAACCTGAATCCTGCATCCCCACTATGTGCCATGGATACCTCCTTCAACCCGAGTCCTGCGTCCCCCCACAATGTGCCATGGTTCCTCCTTCCGACCCCTATGTCATTGCTAAGTCCCCTATCAAGTGCCATGGTTCCACCCTCCAACCTGAATCCTGCGTCCCCTGGCATGGTTCCTTCCTCTGACCCCTATGTCACTGCTGAGTCCTGCGTCCCCCACCACGTGTCATGGTTACTTCCTCAAACCTGAATCCTGCATCCCCCACTACGTGCCATGGTTCCATCCTCCAACCTGAATCCTGCATCCCCCACTACGTGCCATGGTTCCATCCTCCAACCTGAATCCTGCATCCCCCACTACGTGCCATGGTTCCATCCTCCAACCTGAATCCTGCATCCCCCACTACGTGCCATGGTTCCATCCTCCAACCTGAATCCTGCATCCCCCACTACGTGCCATGGTTCCATCCTCCAACCTGAATCCTGCATCCCCCACTACGTGCCATGGTTCCATCCTCCAACCTGAATCCTGCATCCCCCACTACGTGCCATGGTTCCTTCCTCCAACCTGAATCCTGCATCCCCCACTATGTGCCATGGTTCCATCCTCCAACCTGAATCCTGCATCCCCCACTATGTGCCATGGCTCCTTCCTCCAACCCGAATCCTGCATCCCCCTTGATGTGCCATGGATACTTCCTCCAACCTGAGTCCTGCATCCCCCCACGATGTGCCATGGTGCCTCCTTCCGACCCCTATGTCACTGCTGAGTCCTGCGTCCCCCACCACGTGCCATGGTTCCTTCCTCCAACCTGAGTCCTGTGTCCCCATCATATGCCATGGTTCCTTCCTCCAACCTGAGTCCTGCATCCCCAGCCACGTGCCATGGTGCCTTCCTCCAACCTGAGTCCTGCGTCCCCTGGCATGGTTCCTTCCTCTGACCCCTATGTCACTGCTGAGTCCTGCGTCCCCCACCACGTGCCATGGTTCCTTCCTCCAACCTGAGTCCTGTGTCCCCATCATATGCCATTGTTCCTTCATCCAACCTGAGTCCTGCATCCCCAGCCACGTGCCATGGTGCCTTCCTCCAACCTGAGTCCTGCGTCCCCATCATGTGCCATGGTTCCTTCCTCCAAACTGAGTCCTGCATCCCCAGCCACATGCCATGGTTCCTTCCTCCAACCTGAGTCCTTCGCCCCCCGCCAGGTGGCAAGGTCTCTTCTTCCGACCCCTATGTCACTGCTGAGTCCTGCATCACCTACCACGTGCCATGGTTCCTTCCACCAATCTGAGTCCTGCATCCCCTGGCATGGTTCCTTCTTCCATGGTTCCATCTTCTGACCCCCATGTCACTGCTGAGTCCTGCGTCCCCCACCATGGTTCCTTTCTCCAACCTGAATCCTGCGTCCCCCACCACGTGCCATGGTTCCTTTCACCAACCTGAATCCGGCGTCCCCACCACGTGCCATGGTTCCTTTCACCAACCTGAATCCGGTGTCCCCCACCATGTGCCATGGTTCCTTCCACCAACCCGAATCCTGTGTCCCCCACCACGTGCCATGGTTCCTTCCACCAACCCGAATCCTGTGTCCCCCACCACGTGCCATGGTTCCTTCCACCAACCCGAATCCTGTGTCCCCCACCACGTGCCATGGTTCCTTCCACCAACCTGAATCCTGTGTCCCCCCACCACGTGTTATGGTTCCTTCTACCAACCTGAATCCTGCGTCCCCCACCACGTGCCACGGTTCCTTCCACCAACCTGAATCCTGCATCCTACACCACGTACCATGGTTCCTTCCACCAACCTGAGTCCTGCGTCCCCTTCTTCCAACCCCTACATCACAACAGAGTCCTGCGTTCCCCACCATGTGCCATGGTTCCTGCCTCCAACCTGAGTCCTCTGTCCCCCATCATATGCCATGGTTTTTTCCTCCAACCTCAGTCCTACATCCCCTGGCATGGTTCCTTCTTCCATGGTTCCTACTTCTGACCCCCATGTCACTGCTGAGTCCTGCGTCCCCCACCATGGTTCCTTTCTCCAACCTGAATCCTGCATCCCCCACCACGTGCCATGGTTCCTGCCACCAACCTGAATCCTGCGTCCCCCACCACATGCCATGGTTCCTTCCACCAACCTGAATCCTGCGTCCCCCACCACGTGCCATGGTTCCTTCCACCAACCTGAATCCTGCATCCTACACCACGTACCATGGTTCCTTCCACCAACCTGAGTCCTGCGTCCCCTTCTTCCAACCCCTACATCACAACAGAGTCCTGCGTTCCCCACCATGTGCCATGGTTCCTGCCTCCAACCTGAGTCCTCTGTCCCCCATCATATGCCATGGTTTTTTCCTCCAACCTCAGTCCTACATCCCCTGGCATGGTTCCTTCTTCCATGGTTCCTACTTCTGACCCCCATGTCACTGCTGAGTCCTGCGTCCCCCACCATGGTTCCTTTCTCCAACCTGAATCCTGCATCCCCCACCACTTGCCATGGTTCCTGCCACCAACCTGAATCCTGCGTCCCCCACCACATGCCATGGTTCCTTCCACCAACCTGAATCCTGCGTCCCCCACCACGTGCCATGGTTCCTTCCACCAACCTGAATCCTGCATCCTACACCACGTACCATGGTTCCTTCCACCAACCTGAGTCCTGCGTCCCCTTCTTCCAACCCCTAGATCACAACAGAGTCCTGCGTTCCCCACCATGTGCCATGGTTCCTGCCTCCAACCTGAGTCCTCTGTCCCCCATCATATGCCATGGTTTCTTCCTCCAACCTCAGTCCTACATCCCCTGCTGCGTGCCATGGTTCCTTCCTCCAAACCCTACACCACTGCTGAGTCCTGTGGTTATGTAACGGTTGGAGGAAGAAACCAAGCGGGGACCAGACAGGATCACTTTAAAGCGTACTTGTCCTCACTTGATAAATTATAGAGCTATATCACCTTACAGGGAGCCGCCAACGTCACTGTTTATAAAATCCACATGCATTGGCTTTTTTTTTTTTTCAACTGTTCTATACCCTAAAATTTTAGAAGCTCCAGCAACAGATTCTCGCCCTTTCTAATACCTTTGCAGTGCCAGCTTCTCCTGGAGAACCAAGTGACCCAATTACAAAGCCCCCGACCCCTCCTTCATCTAACATACCCCCCCCTCCTCCACCACATCTCATAATAAGATTATAATAAGAAGACATTATTACCTCCTCCTCACTGGACACACACTCTCCAGCTGCAAATACAAACACACTCTCCAGGGCTCTCATCGCTGAGCTACAACAAAATGGCCGCCAGGATCACACGGAGGCAGGAATCCTATGAAGCTTAGCGGCCATTTTCTTGTAGACCGGAAGTTGTTCTTTTTCACGAACGCGCAGTCTGCTTTAGCAGAGCGAAGACAAACTAATACCACACACGGCGAAGGGAATGTGACCGTCTCTCCTCTGACGTTCAGTAGAATTATATTTCAAAAGTTATCCAAGCGAGAAGGGAAGGAGTCCTCGACTCTGTGGGGCGCCATTTTGTTGTAGCCCAGTCAGAGGGAGGAAGGAAGATGCTGTGTAAATCCCACAATCCTCCTGGTGGGGGTATTCTGTCTGGTCCAGTACCAAGCTGTCTGTATAGAGAAGAGAAGGTAATAATATCTTTTTATGATGATGGCAGTAGTATTTTTGATATATATATATATATATATATATATATATATATATATATATATATATATATATATATATATATATATATATATATATATATATATATATATACCTTTGTATTTCTTATCTGACTGTGTTTACATTTTCAGCCTCATTCATGCTCTCCAGATGACCATTCGGGATGGCGATCGGTTGTACGGCTTCAATCACCTTGCTGACGGATTGCTTCGTTAAGGCGTCCAGACATATTGCTGTAATGAGGGGGACCTGCAGGGGACGCTAGAGTGATCCCAGGGGAAATGTCCATCATTGGCATTTGCCTGGTCCCAGGAATGACTGGCCCGGGGATGCCTACGGCTCAAGGCTGGGGGGGGGGGGGGCAGTGTACTTGTCAAGCACCCCTCTTTCTGTAGGAGAACACCCCTATTTTGCAGTCTTCCCTGGGTTCATCTCGGGCAAAGGGGGCATCACATAAATCACAGCAGAAGCATAGCACCAGCTAAATACATACCAGTTGCATCAACATAAAATGTGTTCAAAGCAGCCACACCCCAAGTAGAAAAACCTGTGCCCTGCCAGCAAGCTGTGGAGAAGGACACTTGTTCTCTATGTGAAAGCGGTGGTATCTCTAGAGAGGTCAAACCCCCCACCCCTTCTACAGAGTCAGAGCTAGAACTGCCCAATCAGTTGGGAGCTTGAGCTCCACTGACTGAACTGGGGCCATGAGTAGAAAAGCCTGTTCCCTGTCAGCATGCTGTGAAGAAGGACCCTTGTTCTCTGCATGGAAGCAGTGGCCTCTCTAAAGAGGTCAACCTCCCTGTAGAGTCAGAGCTAGAACTGCCCAATCAGTTGGGAGCTTGAGCTCCACTGACTGAACAGGGGGCATGAGTAGAAAAGCCTGTGCCCTGCCAACAAACTGTGGAAAAGGACATTTGTTCTTTGTGTGGAAACAGTGGTCTCTCTAAAGAGGTCAACCCCCCCTCCCTCTCTGTAGAGTCAGAACAAGAACTGTCCAATCAGTTGGGAGCTTGAGCCTCTCTGACTCAGCAGAAGGCATGAGTAGAAAAGCCTTTGCCCTGCCAGCAAGCTGTGGAGAAGGATACTTGTTCTTTGTGTGGAAGCAGTGGCCTCTCTCAAGAAGTCAAACCCCTTTCCCTCTCTGCAGAGTCAGAACAAGAACTGTCCAATCAGTTAGGAGCTTGAGCTTCTCTGACTCAGCAGAAGGCATAAGTAGAAAAGCCTGTGCCCTGCCAGCGTGCTGTGAAGAAGGACCACTGCTCTCTATATGGAAGCAGTGGCCTCTCTAAAGAGGTCAACGCCCTTCAGAGTCAAACTGTCCAATCAGTAGGGGACTTGAGCTTTGCTGACGCGGAAGGGGGGTCAGAGTAAAAAATCCTGTGCCCTGCCAGTATGCTCTTTGTGGAGAAGTGTTCTTTGTTTGGAAACAGTGGCCTTTCTAAAGAGGTCAACCCCCCCCCCCCCTGCAGAGTCAAAGCTAGAACTGTGCAATCAGTTGGGAGATTGAGCTTCACTGACTCAGTAGCGGGCATGAGTAGAAAAGCCTGTGCCCTGCCAGCAAGTTGTGAAGAAGGACTCTTTCTGTAAGGAAGCAATTGCCCCTCTAAAAGGGGTCAAATCCCCCTCCCCTCCCCCATAGAGAAAACTAGAACTGTCCAATCAGTGGGGGGCTTGAGCCTTGCCGACGTGGCAGGGGGCCAGAGTAGAAAAGCCTGTGACCTACCAGCGCACTGTGGAGAAGGATACTTACTTTCTATGTGGAAATGGTGGCCTCTCCAAACCCCCCTGCTGAGTCATATCTAGAACTGTCCAATCAGTGGGGAGCTTGACTCAGCAGGGGGTGTGTCAGACCTCTGCAGAGAGACCACTGCTTCCACACAGAGAGTCATTGTATGTAAAAAAAATTCGTAAAAAAATAAATAAATAAAAACTGAAATATAAAAAAACATTACTTTTAATTTACTTAAAAACTGATTTTTTTATTGAAAAAAACATTCAATTTTAAAAAAATATATATATTTTTTGTCACAATGTTTTGGGAAATGAAGAAATTAAAAAATATATATATATTTTTAAAGTATATTTATTTAATTATTTTACATACTGTCACCAGTCAGTTTCCCAAGATGGCTGCCACACCAGTTATATGATGACCCTGTGCTGCACTGGTGACAGTATGTAAAAAAAATAAAAAATAAATATATATTTTTTAATTTCTCCATTTTCCAAGATATTGTGACAAAAAATATATTTTTTTTAAAAAAGTTATGTTTTTTTACATTTCAGTTTTTATTAATTATTTTCTTTAACGATTTTTTTTTTTTTTTACATACGGTGACCAGAGTAAGGACAGGTGGTCAGGGAAGAACTTCCCAGTGGGGCTACAGAAAGAAATAAAAACCTCTTTTTAACTCAAACAAAAAAAAACTTGCTGTGCCTCTTACTAAATACCTTGGACCGTCTACTTTCCAAAAATAGGTCATTTGGGGGGGTATTTGTTAGGGGTCGACCGATTATCGGTGTGGCCAACATTCACTTTTTTTTCAGTCACAAAACCTACCGATTTTACCGATATTGCTTCAAGGGGTTGTACCGGGGTGATGTCTGCAGCTGCAGGCATCACCCCGGTACCGTTCTTTAAATCGGTCAGTCGGCTTTATTGTAATAACAACCAATGCGGTTCAGCTTTTTATTACAAGTGCCGCCTTCCGCCGCCCCGTCCCACCAGGAGACCCGAGCCACCAGCTGGTCGAAGACCCGAACAAAGCTGACGCTTTGTTCGTCTTGGATCTAGTAACCCGGAAGCGCTGTGACAATTGCGCGGTCGTACAACATTGTACCCAAACAACATTGATGTCCTTTCTTTCCCACAAATAGAGCTCTCTTTTGGTGGTATATTTGATCACCTCTGTGGTTTTTATTTTTTTTACGCTATAAACAAAAAAAAGAGCGTCAATTTTGAAAAAAAATATATATTTTTTACTTTGTGCTATAATAAATACCCCCAAAAATAAAAAAATAAACAAACGTCTTCATCCAGTTTAGGCCAATATGTATTCTTCTACATATTCTTCTACATATTTTTAGTAAAAAAAAAATCGCAATAAGCATATATATATATTGATTGGTTTGCGCAAAAGTTATAGCGTCTACAAAATAGGGGATATGATTATTTTTTTTTGTTTACTAGTAACGGCTGTGATTTTTAGTGGGACTGTGACATTGCGGCGGATAGATCGGACACTTTTGGGGGACCATTGTCACTTATACAGTGCTCATAGCCACTGATTACTGTATAAATGTCACTGGCAGGGAAGGGTTGACACGGGTGGGTGATCAAGGGGTTAAGTGTGTTCCCTGGGAGGTGTTGCTAACTGTATGGTGGCTGGGCTGACTGGAGGAGGAGACAGATCGTTGTTCCTAATCACTAGGAACAGATGATCTCTCTCTGCTCCCCTGGCAGAAGAGGGATCTGTTTGTTTACACTGACAGATCCCCGTTCTTCCTGTCTCTGGAGCAGTCGTGGGTGGCCGCCGGACATTGAGTCCGCCGGACCCGTTGGTTAACTCCCCCGCTCATGAATGGGCGCGCGCGCCCACAAATCGCCATGTACGCGCTCGACGTACAATGATGTCGATTCACGCAGAGGAGCCAACTTGCTGCAGTACATCTGCGGCGGGCGGTCGGTAACAAGCTGGTATTTGTACTGTCCTGGCATTCTTGGGCCTCAAGAAATGAGATGAGACCATTAGGACATCAGGATTGATTTTCAGATATATGTCCTATAGTTTGTAGACTCTATAACTTTCCTACAGACTAAATAATATACACTGAGTTGGGTTATTTTCACCCAAGAAATGTAGCAGAACACATTTTGGCGAAATTTATGAAGAAAGATGACTTATTTGCAAAATTTTATAAAAAATTAAAAATAAAATTTTTTGGTCTTTTTTTTGTTTATTTTATTTTTTTTAAATAAAAAACCCAGTGGTCGTTAAATACCACCAAAATAAAGCTCTGTTTCTGTGAACAAAATGATAAATATTTCAATTGGGAATTCAATTTGAAGTGTGACAGCGCTGAAAGCTGAACATTGACCTGGGCAAGAAGGGGGTGAAAGTGGCCGGTATTGAAGTGGTTACATTTTCAACATTTCCAAAAAAATATTAATTTTGCTTTCGTTGATGGCTGAATCAAGGACACAAACCAAGCTAATCAACCTTTGCTGTATGGTTACTGGGCCCGTTCGGGGAAAAGATAAGAAGTTTGGAGATCCAGAAGGTTCTTTCTGAAGACCTGGTCTTTTTCTGAGCTGGTAGTTCCAGTTGAGGTGGCTTGAGTAATAGTTTGTTAATTTTATTGACTTCGTTGTGGGAAAAGGTTACCACCATTCCTAATCGCAACTAGTAAACCTTCTTAACATCTGGGATTTTGAAGGCAACCAAACCAACTAAACCATATGGTTTTCTTTAGTTGGTTTTGTTGCCTTCAAAAACCCATAGAGTAATAGTTCGAACCAGAGCAGTTCCAGGTAAATCCAACTAGGAACAGCCCCAATGGCAAACCAGGACATTCTGGTGGAGATGTGGCTTCTCTTTAGCCCAGGACTACCTTAGCATGACTTTGGAAGAGCTGATGTCCTGGAGATATCTACTTTGGTCTACACTTTAGAATACGAAAACTGATAATAGATCAGCCATTCTCAACCAGGGTTCCGTGGAACCCTGGGGTTCCTCCAGAAGCTGCTAGGGGTTCCCTTGAGCTGTGGCTGATGAACCACCTATTTGATGAAGCCTACAGAGTTCAATGTTTAGCACCACTTGACAAAGCCAGCAGCATGACACCAAATATCTTTTTAGCTGTCTTTAAGGGTGGCATTCTGAACACCACTTTAAAAGGGGACATTCTTCCTATTGACCACCAATATCAGGAGCATTGTTCCTATTGGGCCCTAATGATTTGGTTTTAGTAAGGGTTCCTCGACACATGAAAATTCTTTTTTTGGGGTTCCTCTAGGGCAGGGGTAGGGAACCTTGGCTCTCCAGCTGTTTTGAAACTACAACTCCCATGAGACATTGCAAGACCCTAGCATGACTGCTAGAGGCAGAGGCATGATGGGATTTGTAGTTTCAAAACAGCTGGAGAGCCGAGGTTCCTTACCCCTGCTCTAGGGTTAAAAGGTTTAGAAAGCCTGTAATAGATGATGGTTCAACTCCTTGGTCCTGTTCTCTAAGGCAAAAGAAATGGCATACATCTATTGTATTTATATATATATATTTTTTTATATATATTTTGATCAGAGCCCAATGGTTTTTCAAGACTGAACTTAGCATGATGGAGAACTGGCCATCCCGCTTATCACCGGGTAAGAGGAGACTTTCATTTCAGGAGAGAAGAGTATTGAGGATCCACCTAGATAGACACATCCTCTGATATAAATACATAGAAACGATGTAGTGTGTGTGTTTCCTACAGATGGATCCAGTAATGGGAACCCACCAGAGAGAAGTCCAAGTCATCTGTATTCCCGGAATTTCACACAGGAACATCAGGAGATCCCTCAGCAAGATCAGAAGATCACGGGGGACTATCAGGTAAAATAAGTTGCAGATTTCAAAAACATGAGAATCAATTCTGCGTCGGGAACGTGTCTTGAGTACACTTCAGTCTTGACTTGTAAATCAGACCTGTTTGCAGAGGTATATGTGGTGTGTTTTATGTCTTCTCTAGAGCGACGGCCTGATTGTTGTGAAAGTTGAAATGAAAGAGGAGGAAGAGGAGGAGGTGAATCCAAGGAAAGATGACCCATGTAAGGAGAAGGAAAATCCCCCAGAGATCAGCACAGGTGAATAATAAACACTATATCCAGAAAAGAGTTCCAGATTGTCCTTGTTCAGTCACTACAACAATCTCTTCTCCCTCCTCCTCTGTAAGTAGACAGTAATAAGGGGAAGGTTTGGGCCCAATGGGGGAATCAGGAGCCACCAGCCTCTGTTAGGGCTTGCTTACACTTGCTTCTAAATGTGGCTTCAGACACTCTTTAAAACACCCTGAATGCCAGTCTAAGCCCCTGTCACTAAATAAAGTGGTTACCTTACAGTCCTGTTCACATGTTGTGTTTGCTTTGCTTCAAAAATGATACCCCATGTGGCTTTCTTGGTGCTTCAAAGCATCTCCAAAACCTCCATAGAAGTCTATGACAGCACTCACTAACAGCACATGAAGCTTTTGAGAGGCTTTTATTCAGCGTTCACATCGCCTTGTTTTGGTGGTGTTGCATGTATGAGATATCCCAGGATGCACTGGGAAACCAACAAGCGAACCGTAAAGATGTCATCAGCAGTCACTTACAGTTCATGTGTATATATTCTAAGAGTGTCTGGTGCAGACATCACATCTGGTGCGCAGAGTGGAGCAGCAGGAAGGTGAGTGGGGTCTGGGCTGGAGCGGAGCCACTAGCAGACGGCACACATGGTGTGCAACATTGGAATGCTATAATGAAAGGTGAGCGTGGACAGGAGAGAGATAACTAAGCAGCAGGGGATCAGCAAAGCTGGGGGACTGGATCAGCAGAAACTAGCAGATGGTTACATGTGGTGAGCAGCGTGGGAGCAATATAGTGGGAGTTGAGAGAGAGGAGGATCAGCAAACCAGAGGATCAGCAGAGCTGGGGGTTACTACTGAGTTTGGGATCACCAAATCTGGGGGGGGGGGGTTCTACTGAGAAGGGCATCAACCAAAATTGTGGGTACCACTGAGCAAGGGATCTGCTGAATGATGGTACTAATAAGCTGCGGAACTGCTGAATGGGGATAGTGATGAGTTGGGGATCTGCTGAACATCTGCTGAGCTGGGGTTCTACTGGGCCTCTTTAAAACAAATAGAAAATAAATACACACAGGGCATTGGCAAAGCTTCATTGAAGCTTCAAAAAAGTATCACAAAGCATTAAAAAAGCATGTTAAAGCAGTAGGCACTTTAATGTGTGTTAAAGTTGAAGCAAGTATAAATGAGCCCTTAGGAAGATTTACCCCACTTTACCATTGGAAAGACATGACATCAGCACTCACTTCCGGTTCATGTGTATATATTCCTGGAAGTTTCTGGTGCAGACATGACATCTGGTGTGCAGCGTGGAACAGCAGGAAGGGGTACGAAGATGAGCAGAGCAACTAGCAGACAGCACATGTGAAGTGCAACATAGGAACACTATAGCAGAAGGTGAGCGGGGAGAGTGAGTACTGCGTGGCAGAGGATCAGCAGAGCTAGGGGACCCAAGCAGGAGAAACTAGCAGATGGTTACACATGGTGAGCAGCATGGGAGCAATATAATGGGAGGTGAGCGGAGGTTGGAGAGAGGGGGATCAGCAAACCAGAGGAACAGCAGAGCTGGGGGTTACTACTGAGTAGGCGGTCAGCAGAGCTGGGGGTTACTACTGAGCGGAGGATCAGCAGAGCTGGGAGGTACTACTGAGCAGGGGATCAGCAGAGTTGGGGGACCCAAGCAGGAGAAACTAGCAGATGGTTACACACGGTGAGCAGCATGGGAGCAATATAATGGAAGGTAAGCAGGGACTGGAGAGAGGGGGATCAGCAAACCAGAGGAACAACAGAGCTAGGGGTTACTACTGAGCGGGGGATCAGCAGAGCTGGGGGTTACTACTGAGCAGGGGGTCAGCAGAGTTGGGGGACCCAAGCAGGGGAAACTAGCAGATGGTTACACATGGTAAGCAGCATGGGAGCAATAAAGTGGGAGGTGAGCGGGGACTGGAGAGAGGGGGATCAGCAAACCAGAGGAACAGCAGAGCTGGGGGTTACTACTGAGTAAGCGGTCAGCAGAGCTGGGGGTTACTACTGAGCGGGGGATCAGCAGAGTTGGGGGACCCAAGTAGGAGAAACTAGCAGATGGTTACACACGGTGAGCAGCATGGGAGCAATATAATGGGAGGTGAACGGGGACTGTAGAGAGGGGGATCAGCAAACCAGAGGAACAGCAGAGCTGGGGGTTACTACTGAGCAGGGGATCAATGACAATGGTCACCAAGGTCAACAAAGAGTTTTGATAACTTGCAACCGACCACTGTTTTGCTTATCCTGAATCTTTGTATTTTTTCATGGTCCAGACTACAGATATCCCAGAAGTGATATGATCACACATTTGTGCCTCTTTGTGTTTCCTACAGATGGATCCGACAACAGAAACACCCCAGAGAGATGTCCCCGTCCTGTTTCTCGCCGGGACTCCACGCTGGAAGATCAGACCACCTCAGATGAGTCTCAAGTAGGTGGATCTGAGGGGCCGTGAAATAACATAAGGAGTCTACATTTGTGGAGAGAAACAAAGTAGCCAAGGCTTTACATGACTTGTATGTTGGCTTGTGCAAAGACCATATCCTGTGTAACTTTACATACCGCAGGTTTATTTTTTTATTTTTTTTTTATCATTGATGCTATTCAAACTTTATATCATTTGATTGGCTCCGCATTATTTAGGATGAAAATCTGATCACTATCAAAGTTGAAGTCAAAGATGAAGAAGATGAAAAGACGGTGAGGGGAGACAAGCCGTGTAAGGAGGAAAGAGTTCCCCCGGAGATCAGCACAGGTGAGTAATAAACACTAAATCCAGAGAAGAGTGCCAGATCCTCCTTGTTCAGTCACTACAACAATCTCTTCTTCTCCCCCCTCCTCTGTCAGTAGACAGTAGTAGTAGTAGTAGTAGTAGTAGTAGTAGTAGTAGTAGTAGTAGACAGGAGCCATCAGCCTCTCTTAGATTCCGGCTCTCCTTACAGGTCGGTCAAAGGCTTGAGGCGGAACTAAATCCTCCTTTAGTTTTCAGCCAAGGAAGCTGCCATCTTGGCCTCTGTTTAACCGCTTCTCACCCGCCCAACATCATATGACGTCACAGACTTTGAGCGGTGGTATCTGAATGATGCCTGATGCCTGTAACTGCAGGCATCATTCAGATATCTTCTTTTTCAGCTGGAGATTCCCTTCACCATAAGAAATTCTGAGAAGTTGTAACAGGCGACGGGAGAGGGCGCCCCCTTCCGCCGACCTCTGGTGCTTCTCCTGGCTCAACCCGGGAACAGAGTGGCGCCGGATGATGACCATAGAGACTTCTGGCAGGCCAGATATTCCCCAAAGTCTCTATGATTGTTCGGAGGCCGGGCGCGATGTTATGATGTCACGCCCGGCCTCTGCATTGCCTCAACTTTGAAACCAGGATCATTTTTTTTTTTTTTGATTTTATGCTTCCCAGCCTAGAGGTGAGATGTGGAGACTTAAGCCCCGTACACACGAGCGGACTTTTCAACATCCAAAGTCTGACGGAATGATTCCGTCAGACTATTCGATCGTGTGTGGGCTGCAACAGACTTTTGATTCGCAAAAGTCTGACAGACTTTAGAAATGGAACATGCTTCAAATTTTTCCGCCAGAACTCTGCCGGACCCAGTTCCTACCGAGAAATCCGCTTGTGTGTATGCTAGTCCGACGGACTAAAACCGACGCTAGGGCAGCTATTGGCTACTGGCTATGAACTTCCTTATTCGAGTCCAGTCTTACGTCATCACGTTCGAATCCGTCGGAGTTTGGTGTGATTGTGTGTGGCCAAGTCCGCTCATTCGGAAAGTCCGTCAGAACTCTGTCAGAACTCCGGCAGAACTCCTTCGAAGGTCTGTCGGACATAAGTCTGGTCGTGTGTATGCGGCATTATTGAACCCAAATCTCACTGTAAAGAGGACCTGCCACGCACTATTCTTATAAGCCCTTGTACACATGGTCGGACATTCCCACAACAAAATCCATCGGATTTTGTCCAAAACTTGTGTTGCATACACACGGTTGGACAAAGTTGTCGGAAAATCCGATCGTACGTAACGTGATGACGTTATTTCGTTACGACTGGACTACGTTCAGGCTAGTAGCCAATAGCTTTGATGTAGGAATTTGATCTGAGCATGCGTGGCACTTTGTCCGATCCGAATTCTCTACACACGATCGGATCATGTTGTCGGAAAGTTTTATAGCCCAGCTCTAAAACTTTGTCGGTTGGATATTCCGACGGAAAAAGTCCGATGGAGCCCATACCCAGTCGGATTATCCGACAACGCGGTTCGATCGGAATGTCCGATCGTGTGTACAAGGGGTGTTTACATTCCTTGTAATAGGAATACAAGTGATCAAAAAAATGAAGAAAAAAAAAGGTAAAAAGAAAGCATCAAACTAGAAAAATAAAAGTTAAAATTAACAATAACAAAAAAAATTTACAGCGCCCCTGTCCGCATACGGAAGTCGCGCCCACATTTGAAAACGATTGTTCAAACCACACATGTAAATATCGCCACGAATGTTAGAGCGAGAGCAATAATTCTAGCCCAAGACCTCCTCTGTGAATCAAAACATGTAAACATTTTTAAAACGTCGCTTATGTCGATTTTTAAGTACCCAAGTTTGGCGACCATTCCACGAGCGTGTGCAATTTTGAAGCGTGACATGTTAGGTATCTATTTACTCGGTATAACATCATCTTTCACATTATGCAAAAACATTGGCCTAACTTTACAGTTTTTTTTTTTTTTTTTTTTGTAATGCAGGAAAGTTTTATTTTATTTTTTTCCCCCAAAAAATGTAAAAATTGCTGTAATATAAATACCGTGCAATATAAAAAGTTGCAATGACCGCTATTTTATTCTCTAGGGTCTCTGCTAAAAATAAAAAATATCTAATATTTGGGGGGTTCTGTGTAATTTTCTAGCAAAAAAAATTAATGATTTTTACATGTAGGAGAGAAATGTCAGAATTGGCCCCGTAGGCAGGTGGTTAATCTTCAGCTGCCATGGTGCGGCACATGTGATCTGTTATGACACCAGCCATTGGATGGTTTGAGAGCACAACCCATGTGACAGTTGCATTCCCGACACGTTAAATCGATGGTTTTACTTCCACTTTAAGCACTTTAGCTCCAGGCCTTTCCTGGCACTTTTTGTTCATATAACAATTAGTATTTTTTGCTAGAAAATTACTTTGAACCCCCAAACATTATATACCTTTTTTTTTAAGCAGAGGCCCTAGAGAATAAATTGGTGGGTTTTGCAGTTCTTTATGCCACATGGTATTTGCGCAGCAGTTTTTCAAACCAATTTGTAACTATAAAAGATGATGTTGCGTCGAGTATATAGATGCCAAACGCGTCACGCTTTTAAAATTGTGCATGCCCGTGAAACGGCGACAAGCGACGTACATTTTATTATCAATAGGTGATGCTTTGAAATCCTTTACAGGTTACGACTTTACTAGAGGAGGTCTGGTGCTAGAATTACTGGCCATGATTTGACGTTTGCGGTGATACCTCACATGTGTGGGGTGATTGCGCATGCGGGGCCAACGGGTGCGCTCACCTTATGGGGGGGGGGGGCATTTAAAAAAAAAATTTTTTTTTTTGGATCACTTTTATTGCTGATGTTTACATCCCTTGTGACAGTGATAGTCATGTCGTGACAGGTCCTCTTTATGTAGAGATCTGAGGTCTATAAGACCCCAGGTCCCTCTGCCCGTAAAAGCATTTGATCACGCCAAGATCGGTGTGATCAAATGCTTTTGATTTGTAAAAATGGCGCGGTTTACATCCGGGTAAACCGGAAGGGATGTCAGGTCATCGCTTCCGGGTTACTATATCATAGAGCCGAACAAAGCCGATCTGGTGGCACCGACTGGCTGATCAAGACTCCCGGTGGGATGGGAGATTCTGGTAAAGCTGCGGAGGGGAGGGTGGGGGAGGGGTGGACAGACGTTCTCTCCAGCTACTTGGTAAAAGCAACCCAGCAGCTAGTTAGCTGCTAGGATTTATTTTACAAAAGAGCGAACTGTCAGCTCTGAAAAAACGGTACCGGGATAATGCCGGCATCATGCCGGTAATAACCACTTGAAGTCTAGTGGCATACCTGGTTCGTTGCTTAGCTGCAAAGTGGTTAAACCACTGATGTAGTCAATGGTAATGGGGATTGCAGGTCACCTAGTGGGGAAACCGTGCCTTGCACGTGACGGGCCGGGGGCACCAGCGTGGCGTGTGGGCCCCAACTTGGCTGTGGTTGTCGCCCATATTTGAGAGGCTTGGGGGCTGAGGAAGCACTGAAGTGCTGCACCTTCAGAGGAAGCTTGTGTGGGGTTCATGCCACGTACACACGACTGGACTTTCCAGCAGAAAAGGTAAGACGGAATCATTCCGTCAGATATTACGATCGTGTGTGGGGCTTCATCTGACTTTTTTCTTCAAAATTTCAGACGGACCTAGAAATAGAACATGTTTCAAATCTGTCCGACGGAATAAATTTCTATTGGGAAAAAAGTTTGTCTGTATGCTGGTCCGATGGACCAAATACGACGCAGCTATTAGCTACTGGCTATTGAACTTCCTTTTCTAGTCCCGTCTTGCGTCATCACCTTCAAAATGAGCAGACTTTGGTCCATTCGTGTGTGGGCAAGTCCGTTCGGTCAGGAAAACCGTCTGACCTTTTCTGCCGGAAAGTCCGGTCATGTGTATGTGGCATCAGAATGGCCATGCTACGGGATCAAGTTGGCATATGTCCCCCGGGGCAACAGAGCTCATCAGATCAACATCTGAGCGACTCTCATCCCCAGACACAACCCCACCCACCCCTATCAATGTATTTTTTTTACCTAAGAAATAAAATGTGGATTATGAAATCACTCCAAGGCTATTAAAGTGTTTGTAAACCTCAGACATGAAATATAAACAAAGCATATCCTGCTATAGTGTGTACTCAGTGTGTCTTAGTTCATAGCACTAAGTGTAATTTCTGTCTGCTGCTTCGTTCCTCTGCTATCACCATGAATCACTTGTGACAATTTTTCCTGACACCAAGAGGTTAAAAGGTGACAGGGGAGGGATCTCCAACACATAGCCTGTGATTGACAGCCTAAGCTCTGTTCCTGTGTATTGTGTGAAGGGGGTGTGCCCCTTCCCTCCAATCAGCTGTCAGTGCTCTCTTTCCTGAGCTCTGCAGTGTGACTTCAGCTCACCGCTCCCTGCTTTCTGAAAGTTCAGACAAGCTGTATAAATCCTGAAAGGCTGTAAAGAAGAAAAGACTGCAGGTAAACAGGTACAACTTATGTAGGTGTAGGAGGATTTGTTTAATCTCTGTGTATCACCTGAGGCTATTCACTTCACCGGGTATACGGGAAGGGTTTACAACCAGGGAAAAAAATAGGAACGGGCGCAGTGCTCACAGCGGAGGAACCACTTGTGAGTCAAAAGTGAAAATCCAAAATCGGGTGCTCTGGCTGAAATGTCCTCCAGCCATCAATAGTAGTTAAAAACAAAGAGTAGGGCCGGCAACTCCGAAGTCCATATGAATATCCTTATTGTTTTACATGATAATTAGTATAAAAAGGGACTAACGCGTTTCGGCAAGTAGCTTTTTTTTTTCCACACAAGAAATCGGCAAGTAGCTTTGATCACAGCACAGATCACCTGTGCTGTGATCAAGACTTCTTGCCGAAACGCATTATTTAGGGAACTTTGAAATGAGATGTTGTTGCTGATTTGATTATGAATAAATTATGATTATTGAATAAATTCTACTCTTTTTTTTTTTTTTCCAACCCCCCCCCCCATTCCTGTTTATGGTTTCTTCCTCAAGGCCGACACACCAGAAGTAACATGGCGGAATGTTCCATTGTCTCTCCCGATGGTGATATAGAAGATGATGACATCACAGCGGTCACTCTTGGAGAAATTACGCCCAATGTGCAGCCGGTACGTGAAGAATTAAATGCGTATTGAACTCCGGGGTCAAAACAAAAGTAACACGATAAACAGGAACAGGATGTGCGGCCGATCGCCGATCTCCTACCCGCCTCTGGTTAGTAGGGACTTGCTTCATCAGGCTGGCCTGGCTGCAGAGGACTTTCCCTTCAACACACAGGGGCAATCCCTGCCCATTCCCTGTGCTGCTGGTGTGATTGGCATGTGTGGGTGAAAGTGATGCCACGAGCAGCACCCTCCCAATGCCGAATCCTGTTGTTATGCATCAAATGACTGCAGATTTGGGTTTAAAAAAAGGTTTCTTTACTTTCTCATCATTTTTGCCCTCAGTGCTAGACTGATGACATCTAGAGGAGAAAGTCAGGCACAGAGAGGGTATTCCCATGTACGAAAAACACCACCTCTCTCTACTAACCCATGTAGTAGTTACAGTTAATACTAAAAGACTTGGTAATACTACAAGACTTAATAAAACTAAAGGACTAGGTAATACTACAAGAAAAGGTAATACTACAAGACTAGGTAGCACTACAGGACTAAGTAATATTACAGGATTAGGTAATACTACAGAACGAGGTAATACTACAGGAATAGGTAATACTACAAGACTTGGTAATACTACAGGACTAGGTAATACTACAGGACTAGGTAATACTACAATACTAGGTAATACTACAATACTAGGTAATACTACAGGACTAGGTAATACTACAGGACTAGGTAATACCACAGAACTAGTTAATACTACAGGGCTAGATGGTACTACAGGACTAGGTAATACTACAATACTTGGTAATGCTATAAGACTAGGTAATACTACAGAACTAGGTAATATTACAGGACGGGGTAGTAATACAGAAGTAGGTGATACTACAGAACTAGGTAATACTACAGGGCTAGATAATACTACAATACTTGGTAATACTATAGAACTAGTTAATACTACATGGCTAGATACTACAGGACTAGGTAATTCTACAATACTTGGTAATACTACAAGACTAGGTAATACTACAGGACTAGGTAATACTACAATACTTGGTAATACTGCAGAACTTGGTAATACTACAGGACGAGGTAGAACTACAGGACGATGTAATACTACAGAAGTAGGTAATACTACAAGACTTAATAAAACGAAAGGACTAGGTAATACTACAAGACGAGGTAATTCTACAGGATTAGGTAATACTACAGAACTAGGTAATACTACAAGACAAGGTAATTCTACAGGTTTAGGTAATACTACAAGACTAGGTAACACTACAGGACTAAGTAATATTACAGGATTAAGTAATACTACAGAATGAGGTAACACTAAAGAATGAGGTAATATTACAAGACTTGGTAATACTACAGGACTAGGTAATACCACAGAACTAGGTAATACTACAGGACTATGTAATACTACAGAACTAGTTAATACTACAGGGCTAGATAATAATACAGGACTAGGTAATACTACAATACTTGGTAATACTATAAGACCCTAGGTAATACTACAAGACTAGGTAATACTACAGAACTAGTTAATACTACATGGCTAGATAATACTACAGGACGAGGTAATGCTACAAAAGTAGGTAATACTACAGGACTAGGTAATACTACAATACTTGGTAATACTATAAGACTAGGTAATACTGCAGAACTTGGTAATACTACAGGACGAGGTAGTACTACAAGACAAGGTAATACTATAAGACTAGGTAATACTACAAGACTAGGTAATATTACAGAACTAGATAATGCTACAGGACTAGGTAATACTACAAGACTTGGTAATACTACAAGACTAGGTAATACTACAGAAGTAGGTAATACTACAAGACTAGGTAATACTACAAAACTAGGTAATACTACAGGATTAGGTAATGCTACAAGACAAGGTAATAATACAAGACTTGGTAATACTACAGGACTAGATAATACTACAGGACTAAGTAATACTACAGGACTACCAGATGCATTCCTTGTTAGGTAAACACCACTATGAGGGGATAACAAAGTGGTCCCTGGCATGTAATTAAACTTTTATCTGTAGCTCTAGAACAGCCCCTGGATGATACCATCACAAGCTGCCCCATCTCAAGTCTTCTTTCTGGCAATGTAAGTCCTAAAGATATAAAAGTTGCTGCCATTCATAAACTACTGGTCCGTAACAGTGTACAGAAAGAAAAAAACTACAGACTGAGTCAGCTTTGCTACACCTGACCCTGTCCATAACCTCTGTTGCATAAAGTGCAGGCATACTATGAGTTAGGTCTAATGAGATGCATGCCACCTCCTGGACTTATCTCTTTAATTTACATCTGTCATTTTATGGAATCCAAGAGTACAGCTATCACTACATTCTTAACTATGAGTTAAGTCCAACTAGGTGCATGCCACCTTCTGGAATAATTTCTTTCATTTACATCTGACAGTTTAATGGAGGTCAGGGATTACATCTATCGCTACAGTCCCAGGTCTCTGAGAGGAGAGATGTCTTCTCACACACAGCGTCTCCCTGCTTGTCTTCTTTGCCTGCACCTCCCCACTGCTGTTTATTCAGAGAAGCCTTTGTATTTTGTGAATGATTGGGCAGGAGGAGGGGCACAGCAACTGCATGCGACTTTGCAGCATAAGGAGCTGAGACCAAAAGGTGCAGCATCAGAGCTCCAGAAGCGTAGAGATAGCTCTGCTCCCACAGCTCCACAAATCGGTCAGATGTAAATTAAAGAGGTAAATCCAGGAGGTGGAATGCACCTTGCTGGGGTTATCTCTTTAATTTGCATCTGAAAGTTTTATAGAGGTTCAGGAGTACAGCCATCGCTACTGTCCCAGGCCTCTGAGAGGAGAGATGTTGTCCTCTCACACACAGTATCGCCACCCACCTCTCCCATCTGATGTTTATTCACAGAAGCCTTTGTATTGTGTGAATGAATACAGATAATACAAAGAGCTCTGTGATTGGGCAGGAGTAGGGGAGGAGTGGGCACAGCAGCTGCATGCGACTCTGCAGCAGAAGTAGCTGAGAGCAGAAGTCCAGCATCAGAGTGTCAGAAGCATAGTGATAACTGTGCTCCCAAAGCTACATAAATTTGTCAGATGTAAATTACAGCGATAAGTCCAAGAGATGGAATGTGCCTCATTGGACTTATCGCTTAAATTTACAACTGACAGTTTTATGGACGGTAGTACAGCTATCACTGCACTCCTGGGCCTCTTAGAGGAGAGATGCTGTCTTCCTACTGACAGAAGCTCTACCCGCCCCTCCTCTCTGCTGTACATGCACAGAAGCCTTTGTATTTTGTGAATGAATACACATAATACAAAGTGCTCTGTGATTGGGCAGGAGGAGAGATGGGGTGGGCACTCTGCAGCTGAAGTAGCTGAGACCAGAAGGTCAAGCGTCAGAGTGCCAGAAGCATAGGGATAGCTGTGCTTCCGGAGCTCTATAAATCTGTAAATTGATGTAAATTGAAGAGGTAAGTCCAGGAGGTGAAATACACCTTGTTTGACCTAACTCTTAATATGCCTGCTCATTTTACAAAGTGGCTGCATTCCTGGAGTTCAACTTTAATACACCTTTTATCTTACTTCAAACATCCTGAAACCTTTTTTGTTTATTTTTTTCAGGGAAATCGCAAAGGTGTGAAATCTCTTTCATGTGCTGTATGTGGAAAATGCTTTGTCCGAAGAGTTCCACTGCTGAAGCATATGCGGTCGCACAAACTAGAAAGGCCTTATTCATGTTCAGAATGTGGTAAATGCTTTGTACAGAAGGTCCACCTTGTTGTCCACCAAAGAATTCACACAGGGTTAAAGCCATACTCATGCCCAGAGTGTGGGAAATGCTTTACCCAGAAAGCTTCGCTGGTCCACCATCAGAGCTCCCACCGTGGCGTGAAAGCCTTTTCGTGCTCTGATTGCGGGAAGTCTTTCCGGCAGAAGTTCTCACTCATCAAACACCAGCAAATGTACATGCAAGAGAAACCGTATTCCTGCTCTGACTGTGGCAAATGCTTTGCATCCAAGTCAACTCTTCTCGGCCACCAGAAGACCCACACAGGCGAGAAACCGTTCGCCTGCCCGCAGTGTGGGAAGTGTTTCGCTACGAAGTCCACCATGGTCATCCATCAGAAGACACACATGGAGCAGAAGCCTTACAAGTGTTCTGAGTGTGGAAAGTGCTTCGCCCAGAAGACCAACCTGCTTATCCATCAGACCATCCACACAGGAGAGAAGCCGTTTTCCTGTACAGAATGCGGTAGACGGTTTGCCCAGAAGTCACGCCTGATTAGTCATCAAAGGAGGCACACAGGGGAAAAGCCGTACTCGTGTTCGGAGTGTGGGGAGCAGTTTGCCACAAAGTCTTCTCTTAGCGCGCATCAGAGGATCCACACCAACAACCTCTTCTCCTGCCCGGACTGTGGGAAGGGCTTCATATACAAGTCCAATATGGTCAAACACCGGAAGACGCATGTCAAAGAGAAGCCTCACGCGTGTTCAGAATGCGGAAAGTCCTTTACGCAGAAGTCAGGCCTCATTCGGCATCAGAGAGTTCACGCAGGAAGGAAGCTCTTTTCATGCACGGACTGTGACAAGAGCTTTAACTGGAAGTCCTCTCTCGTCTGCCATCAGAAAAGTCACCAGTGCGACCAGCCTTAGCGCGAGAAGGCAATTCAGTGAGTGGTAGAACATTGGAGAGTAGTCCTTCACTGAAGGCATAGCTTAACCTAGACCCAAGGTGCATCCCCATCATTCAACTTTACTGTGGGTTGAGGTCTTGACTGGTTGCATTCTGGAATGAGTGCTCCAACTTTATTCCTTTACATCAGGGGTCTCCAAACTTTCTAAGCAAAAGGCCAGTTTACTGTCCTTCATTGGAAGTAGAAATTGTCCTGGCATCAATGGGAGTAAACAATGCATCTTTGGTATTAGGGGAATGATTAGCAACCCGCCATGGTGTTGGTGGGAGGAATAGTATCTTATCATTGGTATTAGTGGGAGGAGTAAGTGCCCATCATTGGTATCAGTAGGAGGAACAGTGCTTCATTGGTTTTGGTGGGAGGAATAGTGCTTCATCTTTGGTATCAGTGGGAGGAATAGTGTCTCATCCTTGGTGTCAGTGGTAGGAATAGTGACCATCATTGTTATCAGTAGGAGGAATAGTGCCCCATCATTGGCGTCAGCGGGAGGAATAATTTCCCATCAGTGGGAGAAATAATGTCCCATTATTGTTATCAGTGGGAGGAATACCGCCCCATTGTTGGCATCAGTGGGAGGAAAAGTGCCCCATTATTGGTATCAATGGGAGGAACAGTGCCCCATCATTGGTATCAGTGTGAGGAATAGTGCCCCATCATTGGTATCAGTGGGAGGAATAGTGTCCCATCATTGGTATCAGTGGGAGGAATAGTGTCCCATCATTGGTATCAATGGGAGGAATAGTGTCCCATCATTGGTATCAGTGGGAGGAATAGTGTCCCATCATTGGTATCAAAGGGAGGAATAGTGTCCCATCATTGGTATCAATGGGAGGAATAGTGTCCCATCATTGGTATCAGTGGGAGGAATAGTGTCCCATCATTGTTATCAATGGGAGGAATAGTGCATGTTATTGGTATCAGTGGGAGGAATAGTGTCCCATCAGTGGGAGGAAAAGTGCCCATTATTGGTATCAGCGGGAGGAAAAATATCCCATTATTTGTATCAGTGGGAAGAATAATGTCCCATCATTTTTTATACATGGAGGAAAAGTGCCCTTCATTTGTTTCAATGGGAGCAATAGTGTCCCATCATTAGTATCGGTGGGAGGTATAGTGCCCCTCATTGGTATGAGTGGGAGAAATAGTGCCCATCATTTGTTTCAATGGGAGGAATAGTGTCACATCATTGGTATCAGTGGGAGGAAAAGTGTCCATCATTGGTATCAGTGGGAGGAAAAGTGCCCATCATTGGTATCAGTGGGAGGAAAAGTGCCCCATCATTGGTATCAGTGGGAGGAAAAGTGCCCATCATTGGTATCAGTGGGAGGAAAAGTGCCCATCATTGCTATCAGTGCGAGGAAAAGTGCCCATCATTAGTATCAGTGGGAGGAAAAGTGCCCATCATTGCTATCAGTGCGAGGAAAAGTGCCCATCATTGGTATCAGTGGGAGGAATAGTGCCCATCATTGGTATCAATGGGAGGAATAGTGCCCATCATTGGTATCAGTGGGAGTAATAATGTCCCATCATTTGTATCAATGGGAGGAATAGTGCCCCATCAATGGGAGGAATAATGTCCCATCATTGGTATCGGTGGGAGGAATAGTGGCCCATCATTGGTATCTGTGCAGGAAAAGTGCCCATCATTGGTATCAGTGGGAGGAATAGTGTCCTATCAGTGGGGGGAATATATTGCGCAACATTGGTATCAGTGGGAGGAAAAGTTCCCATCATTGGTATCAGTGGGAGGAATAATGTCCCATCATTGGTATCAGTGGGAGGAAAAGTGCCCATCATTTGTATCAGTGGGAGGAATAGTGCCCATCATTGGTATCAATGGGAGGAATAGTGCCCATCATTGGTATCAGTGGGAGGAATAGTGCCCCATCATTAGTATCAATGGGAGGAATAGTGCCCCATCAATGGGAGGAATAGTGCATGGCATTGGTATCAGTAGGAGGAATAGTGTCCTATCAGTGGGGGGGGGGGGAAATATTTTGCCCATCATTGGTATCAGTGGAAGGAATAGTGTCCCATCATTGGTATAAGTGGGAGGAAAATTGCCCATCATTGGTATCAGTGGGAGGAATAGTGTCCCATCATTGGTATCCGTGGAGGAAAAGTGCCCATCATTGGTGTCAGTGGGAGGAATACTATCCCATCATTTGTATCAGTGGGAAGAATAATGTCCCATCATTTTTTTATCCATGGAGGAAAAGTGCCCATAAATTGTATCAGTGGGAGGAATAGTGTCCCATCATTGGTATCGGTGGGAGGAATAGTGCCCATAATTGGTATCAGTGGGAGGAATAGTGTCCCATCATTGGTATCGGTGGGAGGAATAGTGCCCATCATTGGTATCAGTGGGAGGAATAGTGCCCATCATTGGTATCAGTGGGGGGAATAATGTCCCATCATTGGTATCGGTGGGAGGAATAGTGTCCCATCATTGGTGTCAGTGGGAGGAATAGTGTCCCATCATTGGTATCGGTGGGAGGAATAGTGCCCATCATTGGTATCAGTGGGGGGAATAATGTCCCATCATTGGTATCGGTGGGAGGAATAGTGTCCCATCATTGGTGTCAGTGGGAGGAATAGTGTCCCATCATTGGTATCGGTGGGAGGAATAGTGCCCATCATTGGTATCAGTGGGGGGAATAATGTCCCATCATTGGTATCGGTGGGAGGAATAGTGTCCCATCATTGGTGTCAGTGGGAGGAATAGTGCCCATCATTGGTATCAGTGGGAGGAATAGTGTCCCATCAGTGGGAGGAATAGTGTCCCATCATTGGTATCAGTGGGAGGAATAGTGTCCCATCATTGGTATCAGTGGGAAGAATAATGTCCCATCATTGGTGTCAGTGGGAGGAATAGTGCCCATTATTGGTGTCAGTGGGAGGAATAGTGCCCATCATTGGTATCAGTGGGAGGAATAGTGTCCCATCAGTGGGAGGAATAGTGTCCCATCATTGGTATCAGTGGGAGGAATAGTGTCCATCATTGGTATCAGTGGGAGGAATAGTGCCAATCATTGGTATCAGTGGGAGGAAAAGTGCCCATCATTGGAATCAGTGGGAGGAATAGTGCCCATCATTGGTATCAGTGGGAGGAATAGTGCCCATCATTGGTATCAGTGGGAGGAATAGTGCCCATCATTGGTATCAGTGGGAGGAATAGTGTCCCATCAGTGGGAGGAATAGTGTCCCATCATTGGTATCAGTGGGAAGAATAATGTCCCATCATTGGTGTCAGTGGGAGGAATAGTGCCTATTATTGGTGTCAGTGGGAGGAATAGTGCCCATCATTGGTATCAGTGGGAGGAATAGTGTCCCATCAGTGGGAGGAATAATGTCCCATCATTGGTATCAGTGGGAGGAATAGTGTCCATCATTGGTATCAGTGGGAGGAATAGTGCCCATCATTGGTATCAGTGGGAGGAATAGTGCCCATCATTGGTATCAGTGGGAGGAATAGTGCCCATCATTGGTATCAGTGGGAGGAATAGTGTCCTATCAGTGGGGGGAATATATTGCCCATCATTGGTATCGGTGGGAGCAAAAGTGCCCATCATTGGTATCAGTGAGAGGAATAGTGTTCCATCATTTGTATCAGTGGGAAGAATAATGTCCCATCATTGGTATCAGTGGGAGGAATAGTGCCCCATAATTGATATCAATGGGAGGAATAGTGCCCATCATTGGTATCAGTGGGATGAATAGTGTCCTATCAGTGGGGGGAATATATTGCCCATCATTGGTATCGGTGGGAGGAAAAGTGCCCATCATTGGTATCAGTGGGAGGAATAGTGTCCCATCATTGGTATCAGTGGGAGGAATAGTGCCCATCATTGGTATCAGTGCAAGGAATAGCGGGCCCATCATTGGTATCAATGGCAGGAATAGTACCCCAACGTTGGTGTCAGTGGGAGGAATAGTGCCCATCATTGGTATCAGTGGGATGAATAGTGTCCTATCAGTGGGGGGAATATATTGCCCATCATTGGTATCGATGGGAGGAAAAGTGCCCCAACGTTGGTGTCAGTGGGAGAAATAATGTCTTGCAGTTTGGAGACCACTGGTTTACTTAGCTAAGCTCCAGGTAGGTGTAGAGGTCATCTGAAGCCCTCTTGAGCTGAGGATTACCGAATAGAAACCAAGAATTCATATGTAACACCCTTGAGCTGGTTAGCACATAGAGGCCAAAGATCCTTCTTAAGCCTCCTTGAGCAGAAGATCGGTGCACAGAATCTCAGCATTCCCAACTGGATGAAGAGGAAGAACCATGGCCCAGGTCCCATCTGGAGTTCCATTCATGGGAGCATCTTCTCAACATGGTAGCCTCACTAGTGATGCAAATTTGGTCAGCGTTGTTTCTAGCCCGAAATAGGGACTGTGTGCATCCCTCATAACAACCAATCAGCTTTTTTCTTTCATTTTCAGCATTAGAAAAACGACTGTTGAGACCAGACACTTACCTGTCATCCCTCTGGTTTGAGAAAACAATTTTTAGAAGAACGAGGGGTGATTTTATCTGTAAAGAATTATGTTTAGGACTAGACTCGATTAAAAGTCTGCAATCCCACAATGGCTTCATCTACTGTTCCAATGCAGTGTCATTCATTCTTTGTATATTAGACTACAATGCTATGATTTTCTCTGTTGTATCTCTTTGTTAAAGCAGAACTCTAGCCATCACGAACACGTTATCTCTTCCCTTTTGGCCTGTTGAATATACCACTGAAAACATTTAGTTAAATCTGTTCAATCCATGCAAAACATACCTGTTGATCCTGCCAGCATTGTTATCCCAAGGCCTGCCCAGTTCTCTATGAACTACAGAACACATAGGTTATGGAGATGAGAAGAGCAGAAGATGTTCTGTAGTACTATCACCCTTCCTGTCCTAGGGTGATAACGTTGCTTCTCTATAGTTATACAGTACAGGAAGTAAATATTGGTCAGGATGTATACACACATTCCTCCAAAGTGAGGGAATCCCTGGGTTCAATCACTTCAAGTGCTCCTCCAGTCCGCATGTCATCCAGTGACAGACACTTTATTAGGTACAAAACAGTAATATAAGATAATTCAGTTGATTTGCTGCATCAGTCCTATATTATAACAGCGCTGATGTTAGTCCACTAAGTTTCCAGACCAACACGTATGTGTTTCTTCACATATAAAATTTGATATGATGATAGTGAGTTCCACTCAGGAGATAGTAGGTGATCCTATACGGGTTGGTTAAAGCACACAAAACCACCACACACCAAGAGCTTCACCACGTGAGGCACACTCCTCCTGGTGGTTAAACTCACCAGAGCTCAAAATATCTCAAGCATTAAAGTGAATCCCCACAAGGGCCTCGTTTGAAGACGGATATGACGAAACACGTCAGGACGTGACCTCAATGGCAACAGGAAGTGATTTTTACGCTTCACCATCAGCTGGATACTATCAGGATGTACACATCACGGCTGTGGAATCCCCATAGATGCCACCCAGAGCAGTAGATTGGAGCGGACCAAGCTGTCCAGAACCTGCTTGCAAAACAGATGGCTCTGGTTTATAGTATTAAAGTGGTTGTAAACCCTTACAAACCACTTTGACCTATAGGTAAGCCTAGATTAATGCTTACCTGTAGGTCCAAGAAATATCTCCTAAACCTACATGCTTTAGGAGATATTTACTAAAAGAGAGGCACCGCTGTGAGTGGCCAGAGCAGGAATACCCGGAAGAAGATGGACGCTCCGGACTACAGGGGACAGCGGTGACATCACTGGCTCCTGTGTCAGGTAAGTGACACATAATGGACTACTATGCAATGCATAGTAGCCCATTATGCTTTACCTTTGCAGGGAGACAAAGAAGACGTAAACCCATCTGGGTTTACTTCCTCTTTAAGAGGATTCACTTTAATGCTTGAGATATTTTGAGCTCTGGTGAGTGTAACCCCCAGGGAGCCCCCAGTACCAATTGAGCATTGTTTAAATGCCACGGCCTACCTGAGCAGTGGTGTTACTATGGGGGTGCAGCCAGCACCCGGGTGACACCCGCCAGAGGGTGACACCGGGCTCGCCTCAGACTGGCACAGAAACAATCACATCTCTGTCCCTTGTGGCTACATTCACTGCAGACCAGACTATAGCCACCTCTTCCTCGGCTCTGATGTTTCAAGTACAAAGGCCAGGAGGAAGAGGGATACCATGCTACAGCATTGGCAGGTAACAATTATGCTGCCAGGAGTGATTTTAGGGGGGGTGTTAGAGGATAGGTGCTAGGGGGTGCTTTTTGGGTTAGAGAGGACTTGTACTAGAAGGAGGGGGGCAGATTTGAAGTTTGACCCCCTCCCCCCAGCACAATTCCTCACCCTTCCCAAACCACTCCCTACCACATACCCTCTAACCCCCCCAGTCACAGATCCCATCCTGGCTCCATCCATTCCATCTGGGCTCCATCCTCCTCCCCAATCCCATCCCGGCTCCAACCACCATCCCCCGATCCCATTCCAGCTCCATTTACCTTCCTGATCCCATCCGGGCTCCATCCACCACCTTGATCCCATCCCTGCTCCATCCACCCCCCTGATCCCATCCCTGCTCCATCCACCCCCCCATCCCATCCCAGCTCCATCCACCCTCCCCCCCGATTCCATCCACCCCCCCAATCCCATCCCAGCTCCATTCACCCCCCCCCCCCCGATGCCATCCATTCTCCATCCACCCACCGTCCCACCCTGGTTCCATCTATTCCCCCTATCCCGTTGCGGCTCTGTTCGCCACCCCAATCCCATCCCAGCTCCATCCATCCTCCCAATTCCAACTCAGCTCCTTCCATTGTGGCAGGTTAAGGGGGAGAGCCACACCAACGCACTAGCCTGCTTGGTGCCGGGGGGGGGGGCTGACACCATGTTTTACCGCTCCAGCTCACCCCAACCCTAGTAACGCCACTGTACCTGAGTATTGTTGCTGACCATGTCCATCCTTTTATGACTACAGTGTACCCATCTTCTGATGGCTCCTTCCAGCAGGATAATACACCATATCACAAAGCTCAAATCATCTCACCACTGGACAATGAGGTCAATGTACTCCAATGGTCTCCACACTCACCAGATCTCAATCCAATAGAGCACCTTTGGAATGTGGTGGAAAGGATCATGGATGTGCAACCCACAAATCTGCATCAACTGCGTGAAGCTATCATGTCAAAATGAACCAAAATCCAACACCTTGTTGAATCTATGCCACGGAGAATGAAGGCAAACATGGTACTAGCAGTGTGTACTGAGGTCTAATGACTTCAGTGCACCCAGTGACACAAAGTGCTCCTCCAGTCCCCATCATCTAGTTATTCCAGTGACACCAAGTGCACCACAAGTGCCCCTTTGGCCCCTGTGTCATTTACTGACTCTTGATATAAAATAACACAAATATTATTATTCAAAGACAAGGAGAAAAAAATTAAATGATGACAACAAATTAAGTAATTACATTATTATTATTTTTATTAATATTATCAGTATTATACAAATAATTCAAAGACAAGAAGGATAATATTACAAGATGATGGTAATATATCCTAATAACTCAATTATTATTCATATTTAAAGATAAGTTGTAAAATATCACATAGTAGTAATAGTATTTAATAATGAAAATAACTCAATCACCCATTTATTCAAGGATAAGGAGGATAATATTACATGCATATAAAAATATATAATAAATAATTTCATTAATATTAATAAAAAACAATTGATTAAAGTGGTTCAAAAACAATGAGGATTTTATTGTAGACCAAATATTACAACATTGAAATTAAGTTGTAGACTGGCACTTGAGTGGGGTAATTTATCTATTACCAACTATCATAATAATGTGATACAAAACTGATTTAGTGTGTATATATATATATATATATATATGTATATATATATATATATATATATATATATATATGTATATGTATATATATATATATATATATATATATATATACAGTGCCTTGCGAAAGTATTCGGCCCCCTTGAACTTTTCAACCTTTTGCCACATTTCAGGCTTCAAACATAAAGATATAAAATTTTTATTTTTTGTGAAGAATCACCAACAAGTGCGACACAATTGTGAAGTGGAACGAAATCTATTGGATTTTTGAAACTTTTTTAACTAATAAAAAAATGAAAAGTGGAGCGTGCAAAATTATTCGGCCCCCTTGCGTTAATACTTTGTAGAGCCACCTTTTGCTGCGATTACAGCTGCAAGTCGCTTGGGGTATGTCTCTATCAGTTTTGCACATTGAGAGACTGAAATTCTTGCCCATTCTTCCTTGCAAAACAGCTCGAGCTCAGTGAGGTTGGATGGAGAGCGTTTGTGAACAGCAGTTTTCAGCTCTTTCCACAGATTCTCGATTGGATTCAGGTCTAGACTTTGACTTGGCCATTCTAACACCTGGATACTTTTATTTGTGAACCATCCCTTTGTAGATTTTGCTGTATGTTTGGGATTATTGTCTTGTTGGAAGATAAATCTCCATCCCAGTTTCAGGTCTTTTGCAGACTCCAACAGGTTTTCATCCAGAATGGTCCTGTATTTGGCTGCATCCATCTTCCCCTCAATTTTAACCATCTTCCCTGTCCCTGCTGAAGAAAAGCAGGCCCAAACCATGATGCTGCCACCACCATGTTTGACAGTGGGGATGGTGTGTTGAGGGTGATGAGCTGTGTTGCTTTTACGCCAAACATATCGTTTTGCATTGTTGGCAAAAAGTTCGATTTTGGTTTCATCTGACCAGAGCACCTTCTTCCACATGTTTGGTGTGTCTCCCAGGTGGCTTGTGGCAAACTTTAGACAAGACTTTTTATGGATATCTTTGAGAAATGGCTTTCTTCTTGCAACTCTTCCATAAAGGCCAGATTTGTGCAGTGTACGACTGATTGTTGTCCTATGGACAGACTCTCCCACCTCAGCTGTAGTTCTCTGCAGTTCATCCAGAGTGATCATGGGCCTCTTGGCTGCATCTCTGATCAGTCTTCTCCTTGTCTGAGCTGAAAGTTTAGAGGGAAGGCCAGGTCTTGGTAGATTTGCAGTGGTCTGATACTCCTTCCATTTCAAAATGATCGCTTGCACAGTGCTCCTTGGGATGTTTAAAGCTTGGGAAATCTTTTTGTATCGAAATCCGGCTTTAAACTTCTCCACAACAGTATTACGGACCTGCCTGGTGTGTTCCTTGGTCTTCATGATGCTCTCTGCGCTTTCAACAGAACCCTGAGACTATCAGAGAGCAGGTGCATTTATACAGAGACTTGATTACACACAGGTGGATTCTATTTATCACCATCAGTCATTTAGGACAACATTGGATCATTCAGAGATCCTCGCTGAACTTCTGGAGTGAGTTTGTTGCACTGAAAGTAAAGGGGCCGAATAATTTTGCACGCACCACTTTTCAGTTTTTTATTTGCTAAAAAAGTTTAAAATATCCAATAGATTTTGTTCCACTTCACAATTGTGTCCCACTTGTTGGTGATTCTTCACAAAAAATAAAAATTTTATATCTTTATGTTTGAAGCCTGAAATGTGGCAAAAGGTTGAAAAGTTCAAGGGGGCCGAATACTTTCGCAAGGCACTGTATATACATATAAATTGGGTTAGGTGGTGAAGGGGTCGTCCTCAGTGGCAGCCATTGTGTTGTAGATAAGTTGAGAGTTAGGGAGGTGGTCTAGCAGTGGTAGGATTCTGTGTGAAACTGCAGAATGTCTGTACAATGAGCACAAGGTAATAATGTCTTATTATTCTGTAACCAATCAGATTTTGTCTTGCAAATTAAACAAACAAGGTGACTGGTTGCTAGGCTAGGGGCAACTACTGCACTATTTTTCATAAATGATATGAATAGTTTCCTAAACATATATGATGGGCACCACACGGGTCACTGCATTATGTACAGGGGGATGTATAGACGGGACACACTATATATACAGGGCACCAGACATGGCACACAGTATATAGACATGGCACACAGTACATACACAGGGCACCAGACATGGCACACAGTACATACACAGGGCACCAGACATGGCACACAGTACATAGGCAGGGCACCAGACATGGCACGCAGTACATATACAGGGCACCAATCATGGCACACAGTGTATATAGACAGGGCACCAGACATTGCACACAGTACATAGACAGGGCACCAGACATTGCACACAGTACATAGACAGGGCACCAGACATGGCACACAGTATATAGGCAGGCCACCAGACATGGCACACAGTGTACATAGACAGGGCACCAAACATAGCAGACAGTGTACATAGACAGGGCACAAAACACAGCACACAGTGTATATAGGCAGGGCACCAGGCATTGCACACAGTACATAGACAGGGCACCAGACATGGCACACAGTGTATTTAGACAGGTCACCAGACATGGCACACAGTGTACATAGACAGGGCACCAAACATAGCAGACAGTGTACATAGACAGGGCACCAAACATGGCACACAGTGTATATAGACAGGGCACCAGGCATTGCACACAGTACATAGACAGGGCACCAGACATGGCACACAGTGTATATAGACAGGGCACCAGACATGGCACACAGTACATAGACAGGGCACCAGACATGGCACACAGTACATAGACAGGGCACCAGACATGGCACACAGTGTATATAGACAGGGCACCAGACATGGCACACAGTACATAGACAGGGCACCAGACATGGCACACAGTACTTAGAAAGGGCACCAGACATGGCACACAGTACATAGGCAGGGTACCAGACATGGCACACAGTGTATATAGACAGGGCACCAGACATGGCACACAGTACATAAACAGGGCACCAGACATGGCACACTGTATATAGAAAGGGCACCAGACATGGCACTGTGTAACCAGAAGGCAGATGGTGTATACTGATGATAGATTGGGACACACATAGTGCACCCTCCTACGGAGACATAAAGGTCATTCTATGTCTTCTCCTACATCTCGTTGTACTCATTGTTTGAATTCCAGCAGACAGTTGCGCTGGCCATACATGGATCAAAATTTGGCCTGTTCAGCAGGGACCATACACAGTATGTATGGGGACAGTGGTTGATCTACCGATCGACTTCTGTACAACCAGCCTGCTGGGTAAACGCTGCTCAATCAGTGCCACCAGCTATAGCCAGCAGCACTGATCAGTGTATTCTGATGGTGGAGGTGTCTACCCACCGCTAGAATGCAAAGCAGAAGTGATGCCCTCATCCACATTGAATGTGTGGATGGGAAAATTGAGTTCGTTTTTTTTCATTCCTAATTTATTCAAAAAGGTGTTTAAAGCTTGTGGTGGTCTGGTCTGACAGAGATAGTAAGCCCTTGTACACACGGTCGGAGATTTCGACAACCAAATCCGTCGGATTTTGTCCAAAACTGTTGTATACACACGGTCGGAGGAAGTTGTCGGGAAATCCGATCGTGCAGAACATGATGATGTTATTTCATTACGACGGGACTACGTTCACGCTAGTAGCCAATAGCTTTGGTGTAGGAATTTGATCTGAGCATGCGTGGTCGGAATTCTCTACACATGATCGGAGTATGTCCGATCGGAGCATTTTGTCGGAAAATTTTACCAACAAATTAGAAAATTTGGTCCGTCAGATACTCCGACTGAAACAGTCCGATGGAGACCACACACAGTCGGAATATCCGACAAAACGGTCCGATCGGACACATTCCGTCGGAATCTCCGAAATTCTCCACCATTCTCCTGTCCCCATAATCTTCACATGCAAACATGTAGATGGCTTCAGAACTAGATGCCATCTTTGGGTGGAGAATAGAAAATACCCCTAACTTCTTTTCATTATTATTTGAATCTTGCTTTTTACAGACCACCATCTTTTTTGTTCACCTAAGGACTTCATGGACCTCATGATGGAAAACAGCCCCTCACCTCACCAGGTAAGAGAAGACTTCCATTTTTTGTAACGGAGAGAAGAGTATTGAGGACCCATCTAGATAGATCTCCTGATATAAATACATAGACACATCAGTCAGTCAGTGTGTGTGTTTCCTACAGATGGATCCAGTAATGGGGAGCCACCAGAGAGATGTCACCATCCTCTGTATTCCCGGGATTCCACACAGGAAGATCAGGAGATCCCTCAGGAAAACCAGGTAGAGGAAATTGAGAATATAATATAAACAAAGCAAGAAAGGACACTGGGGTTTTGAGACAAAACCCCGGGACTTTTAAGGTGCTAAACTGTAAAGTTAATTAAGGTCACATAAGCAATATGCTCAAACTAAAAATAATGTTTTATTTACAAACAATAAAAACAATAATATTATCAACATAATGAATGCAGTTCATAGAATGGTGAAACCATAAAACAACTGATCATTCCATAATATACCACTCTACATGTTTTGCTTGTTCAGCTTCTTCAGGAGTGTTTACGGTATATGAATGAACTGGAAAATACATAAAAAAAAAATTCATAATCAATAAATATGATTACATTCATGTATACAAAACATATGGACAGTGTGTCAAGTACATAAATTCAATTATTAACACATAAGAAAATAATTACATCAACCACAAACAATAATACATAGAGAAATCTTTTTTAATATATTCATTAACAATTACTGTGTAAAACCCACAAAAAATGGCTCAAGAAAAGACTACATATGTAGTAAATCTGCAAGGAGTCTTACCAAAAATTGCCGCTGGCTAATGTTAACCAATGATCTGAACCAACAAAAATGGTGGTCAACAGATGGATTCCATCCATGTATTATTGTTTGTGGTTGATGTAATTATTTTCTTATGTGTTACTAATTTAATTTATGTACTTGACACACTGTCCATATGTTTTGTATACATGAATGTAATCATATTTATTGATTATAAAAAAAATTTTTATGTATTTTCCAGTTCATTCATATACCGTAAACACTCCTGAAGAAGCTGAACAAGCGAAACATGTAGAGTGGTATATTATGGAATGATCAGTTGTTTTATGGTTTCACCATTCTAGTGAAATTATGAACAGTATTCATTATGTTGATAATATTATTGTTTTTATTGTTTGTAAATAAAACATTTTTTTTAGTTTGAGCATATTGCTTATGTGACCTTAATTAACTTTACAGTTTAGCACCTTAAAAGTCCCGGGGTTTTGTCTCAAAACTCCAGTGTCCTTTCTTGCTTTGTTTATAGTTTCTGGGATGTGGTGCTTTTTTGTCAGAGCTCTCCTCTTATTGCCTGTTTGAGAATATAATATGTTGACTATGCACTGCTGGTTCATACAGAATCATTATGTAAGGCCAGAAATTGATTATGGCAAGATTTTACCATGACGTCCTTATCCTCCCCCATGTGGTCAAAGATAAAGTGGTGCCATATTTGCCCAATTTACCATAGCGAGGTTCTAAATGTAATGCTACAATACCAGAATGATGTAGTACGATAATATCACACTGTACAAACATCTGATTATAAAGAGATTGAAAAATAAAGACGAAACCTTGGGTTCCACTCATTCTCCGCATCTCATTTGTCATACAACAAGAGTCGTAGCATAGCATAGACCATCTAAAACTTAGTGTGGTTCTATCAAGGAATTCAATCTTTATGTTTAATCCTGTTTAGCCTCTTCATAAACGCCGACCCACATTGTACTGCGGATGGGTGGCTCCTATAGGCACAGCGACGTACCTGCCTGTAATTGGTCTCTTCTGAATGCAAACCAAGGCCCCCCGGGGGCTTGTAGAACCCAGCGTGGGAAGGGATTCCGTTACACCACAGACTCCTTCTATGATTCATGGCTGGGACCTGCTGATCGGCTGTGTCCAATCACAGCCCAGAGCCTTGTGTTGACAAAGGAAACAATCTCTTTGCTTCTTCTCCCAAAGCAGGTAGAAGGAACAAAGAGATTTTTTGTATAAAGCCGCACATATTACACACTTTACATTTGTTGGGAACACACTCACCCCAAAATGTTAAACCTCTAAAAAAAGCTCTATTTGTGTAAAATTTTATATAAATTTAATTTAGTTACAGTGTTGTTTGACCACACAATTGCCAGTTACCGCAGTGCCGAATAGCAAAAAATGGCCTGGTGGTGAAGGGGGTAAAACCTTCAGAAGCTGAAACGGTTAACTAAATATTATATTTATTTTTCTTTTGCATCGTTCAGGGTGGAAATCTTGTTGATATTAAAGTTGAGGTTAAAGAAGAAGCAGAGAGATAAGAAGTAAAAGGAGACGAACTGTGTAAGGAGGAGGAGATGCCTCCAGAGATTGGTGCAGGTGAATCGTCTGCACTAAGAGTCTCAGATTCTCCACTTCGAGTGGAATAAAATGTTGACTTGGTTGTGGTTAGGCTCTTCGGCGATCCACCGGAGAGATGTGCACTCTTTGAGGTCCAGACCGACCTCTGTGACTGTCTGTGTCCTCTCCTCTGCACCCCTCACTCCCACATTTCAGTGTCCTCCTCTGCCCCCCTTCACCTCCCCCCCTTCCGTGTCCTCTGTCCACCTTTCCCCCCTTCACCCCCTATGTCTGTGTCCTCCTCTACCCCTTCACCCCCACATCCATGTCCTCCGTCCACCTTCACCCCACATCAGTATCCTCCTCTGCCCCCCTTCACCCTCCCCACATCTGTGTCCTCGGCCACCTCCTCACCCTCCCATTAGTGTCCCCTTCTGCCCCTCTTAACACCCCCACATCAGTGTCCTCCTCTGCCCCCCCCTTCACCCCCCATGTCTGTGTCCTCCTCTGCCCCCCCTTCACCCCCACACATCCGTGTCCCTTGCCCCCTTCACCCACCACATCCATGTCCTCCTCTGCCCCACTTCACCCTCCTCACATCAGTGTTCTCCTTTGCCCTCCTTTACCCCCACATCTGTGTCCTCCTCTGCCCCTCTTCACCTTCCCCACATCAGTTTCCTCCTCTACCCCTCCTTAGCCCCCACATCAGTGTCCTCCTCTACCCCTCCTTAGCCCCCACATCTGTGTCCTCGTCTGTCCCCTCTTCACCTTCCCATCAGTGTCCTCTTCTGCCCTCCTTCACCCTCCCTACATCAGTGTTCTCTTCTGCTCCCCTTAAAACCCCCACATCAGTGTCCTCCTCTGCCCCCCTTCGCCCCCACACATCCGTGTCCTCTGGTCCCTTCACCCACTACATCTATGTCCTCCTCTGCCCCCACCTTCACCCCCACAGCAGTGTCTTCCTCTGCCCCCCTTCACCCTCCTCACATCAGTGTTATCCTTTGCCCTCATTCACCTCCACATGTCCTTCTCTGCACCCTTCACCCTCCTCACATCAATGTCTTTCTCTCCACCCCTTCACCCTCCCCACATCAGTGTCCTCTTCTGCCCCTCTTCACTCTCCCCACATCAGTGTCCTCCTCTGCCCCCCTTCAACCCCCCCCCCCCCCCACACATCAATTTCCTCCTGTGACGAACCCTCAACAGGACTTTGTCCTCTGTAGATGCTTCCTTTATCCAGAGCCAGCACTATCCAAGACCCCTTAGCCCCCACAGCCACCAGCCATAACTTAGTGTAGGGTGAACAACATCAAACTCCCTTTATTCAAGCACAGCAAAATGTAAAAAATAAATAAAAATAAAACAAATATATATTTAAAAAAAAAATGGAGGCATTCCCATCCACCCATGCTCACTTGCAAATGCAAGGGACAGAGAGGGGACTATTTATTGTTTTTTGGGGAGCAGGTGGAGTAATTTTTCCCTGACAATGTTCTGGCCTGTCTTGGCGGATTGATATAGAAGAAGTTGGAACTTTATTTTTTTTGTTTTTTTGTTGTTGAGTGTGGAAAATGGTTCACACATAAGGCTCAGCTTGTCCACCATCAATGTATTCACACAGAGGAGAAGCCCTATTCATGTGGAGAATGCGGCTGGTGCTTCTCCCAGAAGATTCATTTTGATAAACACCAAAGGACTCACTCTGGAGAGAAGCCGTTTTGCTGCTCAGATTGTGGGAAATGCTTCTCACAGAGGTCTTCCCTAGTCCGGCATCAGGGAATGCGCGCAGAGGACAAACCGTATTCCTGTTCCGAGTGTGGCAAATCCTTTACCGCTAAATGAACACTGGTTGGCCACCTTAGGACTTAGAATCACCTTAGGACCGGCGAGAAGCCTTTTTTATGTCCCAAGTGTGGGAATTCTTTCATGTCAAGGTCCAACCTGGTCATCCATCAGAAGATTCACCTGGACGAGAAGCCTTTTTCATGTCCCAAGTGTGGGAATTCTTTCACGTCAAGGTCCAACCTGGTCATCCATGAGAAGATTCACCTGGACTAGAAGCCTTTTTCATGTCTCAAGTGTGGGAATTCTTTCACGTCAAGGTCCAACCTGGTCATCCATGAGAAGATTCACCTGGACTAGAAGCCTTTTTCATGTCTCAAGTGTGGGAATTCTTTCACGTCAAGGTCCAACCTGGTCATCCATGAGAAGATTCACCTGGACGAGAAGCCTTTTTCATGTCCGAAGTGTGGGAATTCTTTCATGTCAAGGTCCAACCTGGTCATCCATGAGAAGATTCACCTGGACTAGAAGCCTTTTTCATGTCCCAAGTGTGGGAATTCTTTCACGTCAAGGTCCAACCTGGTCATCCATGAGAAGATTCACCTGGACGAGAAGCCTTTTTCATGTCCCAAGTTTGGGAATTCTTTCACGTCAAGGTCCAACCTGGTCATCCACGAGAAGATTCACCTGGACAAGAAGCCATTTTCATGCGCTGAATGCAGCAAACGATTCGTTCAGAAGTCGCACCTGGAGCAACACCAGAGAATTCACAGGAGAAAAGCCTTATTCCTGTTTTGAGTGTGGAAAGTTTTTTTCGTCCAAGTCCAACCTTGTGGTACATGAGAAGACCCATAGACAGAGGCTATATTCATGTCCAGACTGCGGGCAATGGTTTGCAGAAAGGTCCTCCTTGGTTGGACACCAGAGACTGCACAATGGCCAGAGGCTGATCTCATGTTCGGAAAATGCTTTGCGATAAAGTCAACACTGGTCACACACTGGAGAATTCACACGGGGGTGAAGCCATATGTGTGTTCGAACTGTGGGAAACGCTTTACCCAGAAGTCCCACCTCGTCACCCATCAGAGGCTTCACAAGAACGACAAGCGACATTCATGTTTGAAGTGCGGAATAAGTTTCTTGTGGCAGTCTTCTCTTGTCCACCACCAGAAGAGCCATGGGGGGGAAAGTCATATTCATGTTCAGGGTTCGGCAAAGGTTTTTCCTAGAAGGTTTCTCTTGTTAAACATGGTAAAATCCACAAGGATGTATAACTGGTTTGATTGAGGTTTGAAGACTCTACTTTTTCAAGATTACAGTTTTAGAGGGAGTAGAAGATATGAGGATGACAAGTGGTACGAGGGTCCTGCGCAGTGAAGCTTACCATCTTCTATGGAACATAAAGTATGAGGGTCTTCTTGTTAGAACTTAAAGTGATACTAAACACACACTGTTTCGTTTACATTGTCCCTTCTATTTCGATATGTGGATGATGGCACTGTAATTATAAGTACCTTTTTCCTAATCAATATCCAACTGTCACATGACTCAGCTCTCCCCCAGCCTGTCTGTAGGGAAACATAAGCAGGAGGAGCTTCTAATCCTGCTGGTCACACATGTTCAACAAGACAAATGATATCAATAAAGTGTTTTTAATCATCATACAAATATACACACTATATGACCAAAAGTATTGGAACGCTTGCCTTTACACGCACATGAATTTAAAGAGGAAGTAAACCCTGATGGGTTTACTTCCTCTTTTTTTCCCTGCAAAGGTAAAGCATAATGGACTACTATGCATCGCATAGTAGCTCATTATGTGTCACTTACCTGACACAGGAGCCAAATCGCCGCTGTCCCCTGTAGTCCGCCGCATCCATGTTGCTTGTGGCGTCTCGCAGCTCCGACGAATCACAGCGTCGCAACCGCGATGACGTCACTCCCGCGCATGCGCACGAGAGTCGCGCCTCGCAGCTCCGCCGCTGTCATACGGCATGCGCCGTAGACAGCGGTGCCCATTTTCGGGCAAATATCTCCTAAACCATATAGGTTTAGGAGATATTGCTTGGACCTACAGGTAAGCCTTAATCTAGGCTTACCTATAGGTCCAAGTTGTTTGGAAGGGTTTACTTCCTCTTTAAATGGCATCCCAGTCTTAGCCCTTGTACACACTGTCATTTCGACGGAAAATGTCCGATCGGACCCTGTTGTCGGATAATCCGACCGCGTGTCGGCTCCATCGGACTGTTTCCGTCAGAATATCCGACGGACCAAGTTTTCCTGGGACCGAGCGGCGGCCGGCCGTCACTGGCTGCGAGCATCCATGGCCGCCTCGGGCTCGAGGGACCCACCATGTCCCGTGCCAGGCTGGCCGGGGTCAACCAGCATGAAGTGGTAGGCGGGGGCCGACCTGGGACCGAGCGGCGGCCGGCCGTCACTGGCCACGAGCATCCGCGGCCGCCCCAGGCTCGAGGAACCCACCATGTCCTGTGCCAGGCTGGCCGGGGTCAACCGGCATGAAGGGTAGCCAGGAGCCAACCTGGGACCAAGCGGAGGCTGGCCGTCACTGACCGCGAGCATCCGCGGTTCTAACGGGCTTGGCTATAAAATTTTTCGACAACATGATCCGATCGGACCTTGTCCGATTATGTGTAGAGAATTCCGATCGGACAAAGTGCCACGCATGCTCAGATCAAATTCCTACACCAAAGCTATTGGCTACTAGCGTGAACGTAGTCCCGTCGTAACGAACGAATGTCATCACGTTCTGAAGGATCGGATTTTCCGACAACTTTGTCCGACCGTGTGTATGCAATAGTTTGACAAAATCCGTCTGACAAAATCCGACGGATTTGGTTGTCGGAATGTCCGACCGTGTGTACAAGGGCTTAGTCTGTAGGGTTCAATATTGAGTTGGTCCACCCTTTGTAGCTATAACAGCTTAAACTCTTCTGGGAAGGCCGTCCACAAGGTTTAGGAGTGTGTCTATGGAAATGTTTGACCATTCTTCCAGAAGCATCTTTGTGAGGTCAGGCACTGATGTTGGACAAGAAGGCTTGGCTCGCACTCTACGTTCTAATTCATCCCAAAGGTGTTCTATCAGGTTGAGGTCAGAACTCTGTGCAGGTCAGTCAAGTTCCTCCACCCCAAACTCGCTCTTCCATGTCTTTATGGACCTTGCTTTGTGCACTGGTGCGCAGTCATGTTGGAGCAGGAAGGGGCCGTCCCCAAACTGTCCCCACAAAGTTGGGAGCATGAAATCATGCAAAATGTCTTGGTATGTAGACACCCTAATGCCCTGTACACACGACCAGTTTTCCTGTCGGAATAAACTCTGAAGGTTTTTCAGACGGAATTCCGCTGAAGCTGTCTTGCATACACATGAACACACCAAATTCCGCCTGTCAAGAGCGCGGTGACGTACGACGGGACTAGAAAAAGGAAGTTCAATAGCCAGTAGCCAATAGCTTCCGTCTCGTACTTGCTTCAGAGCATGCGCCGTTTTTGGTACGTCGGAACAGCATACAGACGAGCGGTTTTCCCGATAGGAATTGGTTCCGTCTGAAAAATATAGAACATGTTCTCCTTCTAGGTCCATCAGAATTTTTGACGTAAAAAGTCAGATGGGGCATACACGCGGTCGGAATATACAATGAAAAGCTCCCGTCGGAAATTGCGCTCGTGTGTACGCATAAGGGTTCCCTTCACTCGAACTAAGGGGCCAAGCCCAACCCCAGAAAAACAACCCCACACCTTAGAGAACTCCAGATTCCCTCAGTCCCCTGGACTCACCTAGTCATCCTGACTTTCCCAGACTTACTTAGCTGTCTCAAATCTCTTAGCCCGATGGACATGGAATCTCTCCTCCAGCGCGGTGTGCCCAATCCCCAAACTGTTCCCACAAAATTGGGAGGATGCAATCGTCCAAAATGTGTTGGTATGCTGATGCCTTAAGAGTTCCCTTCACTGGAACTAAGAGGCCAAGCCCAACCCCTGAAAAACAACCCCACACCATAATCCCCCCTCCACCAAATGATTTGGACCAGTGCACAAAGCAAGGTCCATAAAGACATAGATGAGAAAGTTTGGGGTAGAGGAACTTGACTGGCCTGCACTGAACCTGCTAGAACACCTTTGGGATAAATTAGAGTGCAAACTGCGAACCAAACCTTCTTGTCCAGCATCAGTGCCTGATCTCACAAATGCGCTTCTGGAAGAATGGTCAAGCATTCCCATAGACACACTCCTAAACCTTGTGGACAGCCGTCCCAAAAGAGTTAAAGATGTTATAGCTGCAAAGGGTGGGCCAACTCAGTATTGAACCCTTTGGAGGGGTTCAAGAACTGAACTATAAAAAAATACAAGAACCCCCCCCCATTTCTAAGCAACCCCACCCGGGAGAAACTCCACCCATTTGTATACGGGAAAACCCCCTGAAAGGGATATGAGGCAAAAAAATGATAGAGTAGCACATCAACAAAATGCAAAGGTAGATCCCAGAACATATAACATAAGAGAGATTAACCGTAAGCCTACGTAGGTAATATTAAACACATCTCAGACTCTGTAGTTAGAAAGGAGTTTTTCAAAGGTAAGTGGCTAAACTTGAAAGGTATTTACCAGGACTGTTTACATTTTGGCTATACCCTCCATGGCATGTTTACCATTTAAATTAGTATCATCGTGGGGGATCCATAGCTTTCATTCGTTTCTTAAATTGGTCCTTGACTAAAAAAAAAATAATGAGGCGCTCCCCCAAAAATTAAGTCAGCAGCTACCAGGGGCGGACTGACAACTCATGGGGCCCCCGTGCAATAGGAGATTATGGGGCCCCCAGGCAATCAGAGATTATGGGGCCACACAGTAGACACAAACACACACACACAGTATACACAGACATGTTTCTGTTGGCTGAGAAGGTACTGGAGAGGTGGGGCAGCTATAATCTGAGGATTTTTAGACCAAAAGGATGTCGGTAAGGGACATTTCAGAGACAGATGTAAAAAAAACACAGGTTTTTACATACTGTCCCTGTTTTTTTTTTTTTTGCAAATATCATTTTATTAGTATTTTGAGCATCAAAAACACACATGGGGAGAGCCCCAAAACAAACAATAATAAGTAAAACAAAGGAAACAAAAGAGGTCGCAGCCTCACAAACATGCTGTACATGTATTGGCGTGGCAACATATGAATTTATTAGCAAAACATGTCCTATCTACTGGCCTTGGAGGTTAAACCCCCCAGGCCAGGACCGGTAAAGATGCTCCTGCCTCTCTATAAGAAGCGGTCATGCCGAAGCCCAGCCTGGCGCCTCGGCATAAGGTCATCGGGAGCAGGTTTGGAGCCGCGGCCAAAAGAAAGAGCGAAGAGTGAGATGAAAGTAGAAGAGTGACAGAGAAAAGAGAAAAATGGAAGAGAGGGGCGGGGGGGGGGGAGAGGAAGAGTCAAGGGGAGGAGGCGAAGGCTATGGGGGGGGAGAAGGGAGGGGCGGGGTGGGGATGGCTTCACCTACGCGGTCTGTCAGGTACCAGTAATAGGCGAATTAATGGCCAAACAGGGCTTTGCCCTCGTCTGAGTATACAAACACGTTCCAGAGAGACCAAGGCCGCGTACACACGCGCGGACTGTTCGCCCAACTTTGTCCGTCCAACAGTTTCAGCAAACAGTCCGCTCAAAATTAGCATGGACGGACATGCCCACACACGACGAACGAACAGTTTGCTGAAACCGTGCGCGATGACGTGAACAGCACGTACGACGGGACGAAAAATACGACGTCCTATACACTGCATTATAGCTTTCGGCGTGAAAATCCTTTCTGAGCATGCGCGCAACTTTGTTTGACGAACAAGCCTACACACGAGCGGGCTGTTCGCTGAAACAAGGTTTCAGCGGACAGTTTTTCGGAAATTCCGAAAAACCTTGTCCGTCCAACTGTCCGCTGAAACTGTCCGCTGAAAGCCCACACACGAGCGGACTGTCCGCCCAAACACTGTTCAGCGGACAAAGTTGGGCGAACAGTCCGCCCGTGTGTACGCGGCCCAAGTCTTTCGATATGTCTCCTGCCGATCCTGGGCTGTAAGCACCAGGTCTTCCATTTTATTTATATCCTCCACTTTTCTCACCCACATCGCCGCTGAAGGTGGTGTCTGCTGTTTCCACAGCAAGGGGATGCAGGACTTGGCCGCATTCGTTAAGTGACGTAGTATCAATCGTGCGTATTTCCTAGGGGGTATGTCCGAAACATGCAGTAAAAAAAAGGCTGGGTCATTAGGGATTTGCCATTCGGTAAATTTTTGAGAGATGGTCCGGACCGCGGCCCAGAAAGCTTAGGGCAGGACCAAAAAATATGAAAAATTGTGCCCCGTCCTTCGCGCCAGCGCCAGCAGCACTCAGATGCGTCAGGGTAGATAAGGTGAAGGCGACTAGGCGTCAAGTACCACCGGACAAGAATTTTATAGTTCGTCTCTTGTATTTTGGTTCATATCGAGGACCGCAGAGCGAACCGCAGTATGTTGTTAATTTGTATTTGAGTAAAGGTGCGGCCCAGATCCGTTTCCCATTTAGTGAGACCTGCGATGCGTGGTGGTTGTACAGGTGTATTGAGTAGGACGTACATTTTGGAAAGGGTTCGGGAGATCGGTTCAGTGTCAGAACAGTATTCTTCAAAAGCAGTAAGCGGTCTGGTATAGTCTATGGGGTTCGGGAGAGAATGGAGAAAGTGGTGTAGGCGATTGGCGTTCCAAAAATCCAGACGATACGGACCAAAAGGGTCCATAAGGTCCGGGATGGAAGTCCAGTTACCCCGCAGTACAAACTGAGAGGCCATAGAAAGATTGGAGTCCCGTAGCGGTCGAAATTGTGCGTGTGATAGACCTGGCGTAAAGCTGGGGTTACCTAGGATCGGTGTCAATGGCGACGCTGTGGTCGCCAGAGACTGTTGCAATGCCGCTTTTGCGCCTTGAGAGATCGTGTTGCCTATGAGGGGGTGGGATTTCACCGCTCGCGGTAGTGCCTCGTAGTACCAGAGAGCCGTCCGCAATGGAATAGAGCACTGTTGTTGCTCAATTTGTGCCCATAGTTTAGCATCGAGATTGCGATCCCAGTCTAAAATCCTACCTAAGTGTACAGCAGAGTAATACTGTTTAACGTCTGGGAGTGCCAACCCCCCATAAGGTTTCGGCAGGGAGAGTTGGGATCGAGGTATCCGAGGCTGCTTCTGGGCCCAGACGAAACGGGTAAACAACGCCTGTACCTGTTTAAAATACGTGGGCGGAATTTTAATCGGTAACGCCTGAAAAAGGTACAAAAATGTAGGTAAAATGCACATTTTCAGTAAATTACACCTACCAAACCAGGAATGGATCCCCCTTCGCCATGATTCCAAGAGCAGCCTCACCCTAGCAAGTAGAGGGGGGAAATTTCGTTCATAGAGGTCCGATAGGTCCGGGGGAATGTTAGTCCCGAGATATGTGAGGGTGGTAGATGTCCATTTAAATTGGAAGGTGGATTGCAGAGCAGGCAGTAATCGGGGTGATAACATAAGACCCATAGCTTCCGATTTGGTGAAATTTATTTTCATGTTGGAAAACCTCCCATACCTCTCGAATTCCCGAAGCAAATTTGGCAACGATATCCCTGGGTTAGTCAGCGTAAAAAGCATATCGTCAGCATAAGCTGAAATCTTATGCTGTGACTGTCCAACTCGCACCCCTTGTATATCGGGGTTAAGCCTGACCATGGCTAGAAAGGGTTCCAGGGATAACGCAAATAAAAGAGGGGATAAAGGGCATCCCTGCCGTGTCCCATTGGTTATTGGAAAAGGGGTTGAAAGAGTCCCATTAATTTTAACTTGGGCCGTGGGGTTAGAATAAACTCCTGCTATCCTGTTGAGCATTTGTTCCCCCAACCCCACATGTCGGAGCACTGCGAACATAAATGTCCAGTTCACACGGTCAAAAGCCTTCTCGGCATCCGTGTTCAGCAGGACACATGGGGTTCTTGCTGTTGTCGCCAAATGGAGCAGATTTAGAACTTTCGTAGTACTATCACGGGCTTCTCTAGAGGGGATGAAACCAACCTGATCCAGGTGGATTAAGTGTTGAAGATGGGCAGCTATCCTAGTGGCCAGGATCTTAGTATAAATTTTCAAATCTATGTTCAAAAGAGATATCGGCCTGTAACTACCACAAGACGTAGGGTCCTTCCCTTCTTTGGGTATCACCGAGATATGGGCACTCAGGAAGTCTCTAGGAAAGCACCCGCCCGAGCCTATTGCATTAAATAGCCGTGAGCATGGGCGAACCCAGTAGATCTAGTAATTTTTTATAGTACTGCAGGGTATAGCCGTCTGGGCCCGGGGCCTTCCCAAGCTTCATGGACCCCACAGCTCTATGAATCTCCACCAAAGTTATTGGGGACTCCAGTTCTGCACTGGCCTCTGGTGAAATGGAGGGCATATGGGACGCCACAATATAATCGACCATGGCCGACCGCGGTGGGGGGTCAGCCTGGAGATTATAGAGATCAGAATAAAAATTACGGAATTCCTGAGTGACATCCTGAGGCATAGTAACCCTCCGTCCCCCTGGCGCAACCACGTGGGGGATATATGTCATAAGTTTACGTTCTCTTATCAGCCGCGCCAGCAGCTTCCCACATTTGTCACCCGCCTCGTAGGTCATTTTACGACAGGATTGCATGGCCGCTTTAGCCCTGTAATGAAGAATGTCCGTAATTTGTTTCCGTAAAAATTGTATATCGGTATCAGAGGAATGTGTAGGGGCATGTTTATGTCGGGCTTCTGCTATGTGTAGTTTCTCCAACAATTGGTCAAGAAGTTTAGTGCGTTCACGTTTAATCCGTGCCCCATGTTTGATGAGAACACCTCTGACCACAGTCTTGTGAGCTTCCCAGAGCACACCCGGATCACAATCCTGAAGATCATTCTCCCGGAGATAATGACGCAGTGTCGTGGTCACATCTTCCAGAACTTCTGGGATCTGCAGTAAACTTTCATTGAGGCGCCAAAATCTGGTCGCCAGGGGCGGGGTGTCAGACAGTTTATAAGTCAAAAAGATCGGTGCGTGGTCCGACCAAGTCCTGTTTCCGATGGAGGAGTGTTCTACTGCATGTAGTTGGGAGTGAGGGATCATGAAATAGTCAATGCGGGTGTAAACCTTATGTACAGAGGAGTAAAATGTATAGTCTCGTTCACTAGAGTGCTGGAGTCTCCAGACATCAATCAGTTGGGAGTTGTGTAGCGCCTTCGCAACCCGTTTAAGCTGACTGACCGGCAAGGAGGTACGACCTGCCGAGGTGTCTACAGATGGCAATAAGGGGACATTAAAGTCCCCACCCAATAATAACTGACCTGCTCTAAAGCCCTGTAGTTTCTCCATAATTCCCTCCACAAAAGTGGCCTGGAGTTCATTAGGTGCGTATATAGTTGCCAGAGTCACTTGAACTGTGCCAATGAGTCCTTTCAGGAAAACATAACGGCCAGCCGTATCTATCAGGGAGTCTTGACATCTGCATGGAAGTTTGTGGGAGAGAAGTATGGAGACCCCTTTTGACTTGGCCATCGGATTGACAGAGTGATATGAGAACGGGTAGTGTCTATTGCGGAGGTATGGTAGCGCATGGGATTTAAAATGCGTTTCTTGTATAAAGGCAATATCCGTGCGGAGCCTTTTCAGGTCCGCCAGTAGAATACGCCGCTTTTCGGGTGTATTAAGGCCCTTCGCATTAAGCGATAAAAGGCGGAGGCGAGGTGAGGCCATATCTAGACAAGGGGAACAGGAGGGGGCGCAGGGGGGACGGGAGTTGGCAGGAATGGGAGGAAGGGTGGGTGAGGGAAAGACAGAGGGGAAATGGGGGAGGGGGGAGGACCGGAAAGGAAAGAAAGAAAAGACAAGAATGCAAAGAAGTAAAACAGTTGTCGGAAACCGGGCCTAATGCCCTACGTCCCCAAGACTAACTTAGTTATTTGCATATAGAGCTTCGAGGGTAAAACATACCCTCTAGCAAAACATGCTAGCCTATGGGGGGGGAGCGAACCGGGCAGGGAATGTAATAGCCAGTTCCCTATACCTGTCTCCCACCTCGTAGTATCACTAGTGCAAAATGCACAACTCCAGGTAAAATTGTACACATTTAGAGAGATAAACAAAAAGTGACAAAATAGCAAGCAATCCACATGTAACCATCAAACAGATAATAAAAGCATAAAACTGGTAAAGAAACACAATGGCTGTAAAGGTATACCGAACCCAGACGATACACGGCCCAGGCAATGTAAATTCGCATCAAGGTACCAAAACCGTGCATCGTCTGCAGAGCTCCGACAAATGGGCACCCTCCCAACCCCTCTGTCCCTGTTTTTACTGAGGCTGGCAACCCTGAAGGGGCCCCCTAGTGGTATGGGGCCCTCGGGCAGTGCCCGAGTGGCCCAATGGTCAGTCCGCCCCTGGCAGCTACAGTATTTGTACTTTTAATATAAGGACACTTACCTGTCCAGGGATCCAGCAACATCCTCACCCGAGCTGATTCTTCAATCGGCTGTGGAATGCTCTACCAACCAACATCCGCCTGGAAGAAAATCACCTGGCTTTTAGGAAAAAACTCAAGACCTTCCTCTTTTAGCAGATGATCAAAGCTCGCCACAGCGCCTAGAGGCGATTCAGTTTGCATTGTGCGCTATACAAGTATTTCATTCATTCATTCATTCAATCGGCTTCGGGTGTAGGCATCTAGTAAGGGAAACAGGAAGTGGAGCTTCTGCACCTTGTGAATAGTCCTGTAGTGTTCTGATACCTGTGATGTATCTCAGAAGACTGCGGGGGAAGAAGGAAGGGGGGAGGTAAAACTTCCAACTCAGATCGCTGCTCCCCCCCAAAGTGCCAAATGCAGCAGTGGAAGGGGGAAGGGTGCAAACAAGCAGAGCTTCCCCTTTTGGGTGGAGCTCTGCTTTAGGAACCACCACCTTATGGTGTCGTTTTTTGTTCATGTGTGGTGATCAGGATCATTTGAAAAAAAAGTAGAAGTAAAAGGAAGGCGTGACTCATATCCTACGAGTAAACATAGTATTATGGGAAACGCAACCTTTGCTTGTGGAGAATACGTCTGTCTCCGTGCAGGGGTAGCTGTGGTCTCTTGGTGGAGTCCATTACTATGTCTAATTGCAAGACATCAATATGGTGGAGCAGCAATTTGACAAGTAGAAGAACCCAGGGGCGGACTGACAACTCATGGGGCCCCCGGGCAATAGGAGATTATGGGGCCCCCAGGCAATAGAAGATTATGGGGCCCCTCGGCAATAGGAGATTATGGGGGGCCCCAGGCAATAGGATATTATGGGGCCCCTGGGCGATAGATTATGGGGCCACACAGTACACACACACACACACACACATACAGTATACACACACAGACACACTGTATACACACACAGAATACACAAAGGTACTGGAGAGGCGGGGCAGCTATAATCTTGGGATTTTTAAAAATACACAGATTTTTACATACTGTCCCTAGTTTTATTGAGGCTGGCAACCCTAATGGGGCCCCTTAGTGGCATGGGGCCCTCGGGCAGTGCCCGAGTACCCATATGGTCAGTCCGCCCCTGGAAGAACCCCAAGATTCTTAAAAGGATATTGTGAAGTGATGTACCAGACTATGGGAAAATGAATGCCTCAAGCAGGAAAAAAGGAAGAGTCCTGAGTGATGCACATCTCACAAAACCCTGGGTTAGTAGTAAGATCAGGGCTTTTTTTCAGCAGGAAAGTGGGGAAATGCAGTTCCAGCACCTCCAGAACCAAATGTATGTAATGGATAGAAGCTGCTGGGGGATCTATTGATTGATGCTGGCTGCTGGGGGATCTATTGATTGAGGCTGGCTGCTAGGGGATCTATTGTCACTGGAGGGGATCTATTGTTGTCTTATATTGCTGCTAAGGGAGAGATCTATTGATACTGACTGCTGGAGGGCCTAATGATGTTGGCTGCTGTGGGATCTGCTGTTGCTGCTGGGGGGTCTACTGGTACTCCGGTGATATTTTGTTGCAGGGGGTCCATTGTTGTTGGGGGGGGGGTTGTCTATTGTCCTGAGGAGGATCTGCTGTTGGTAGGGAGAGGGGTGCCTATTGCTGCTGGGGGGAGTCATTTCTGGGGAGGGTCTACTATTGCTGGCGGAAGGGGATCTATTTTACTGCCATTCTATTTATCAATAACAAATTCTATTAATATTTATTAGCATCACAAAATGATCTTGGCATCTAATGTAAGGGAGGGTGAGTTGCTCTGGACACCTAGTCTTGGGCGGGCCTGTCAGCACACTTCAACACTGATATAACAAAAAGGAGGAACAACAAAAAGGAAACATATTTTATTTTCCTACAGCAATTTACATCAGATTTAAGAAAAAACAAAAAAAGTGAATATTTAAGAAAAAAAACATATATTTAATATTAATATTTACTGTCAGATGAACAACCTGACCGTTGTTTTTGTTTTTTTAAAAGACATTTCATCCTATAACAGGAAATTAACCTACACCATATTGTTAAAAGTATTGGGACACCCGCCTTTACATACACATGAACTTTAAAGCGGGCTTTCCACCGTTTTAAATTTTTTTAAAAGTCAGCAGCTACAAATACTGCAGCTGCTGACTTTTAAAATATGGACACTTACCCGTACAGGGCGCCCGCGATGTTGGCACTCGAAGCCGATCTGTCGCTCGGCTCTCGGGTGCTGCCACTGCCATCTTCGGTATGGGAATCAGGAAGTGAAGCCTTGTGGCATCACTTCCCGGTTCCCTACTGCACATGCGCGAGTCGCGCTGCGCAATAAGGATGGTCCCTGCTGTCTCTGCCCCTGTACACACGGTTGGAGATTCTGCCAACCAAATCCGTCGGATTTTGTCCGTCAGATTTAGTCTGACGGATTCTGTCCGAAACTGCTGCATACACACGGTCGGACTAAGTTGTCGAAAAATCCGATCTTTCAGAACGTGATGACGTAATTTCGTTACGATGGGACTACATTCAGGCTAGTAACCAATAGCTTTGATGTAGGAATTTGATCTGAGCATGCGTGGCACTTGGTCCGATCAAAATTCGCTACACAAGATTGGAGTATGTCCGATCGAACCAGTTGGTCGGGAAATATTTCCAACATGTTGGAAAATTGGGTCCGACGGATATTCGGAAGGAATCAGTCCGATGCATACCACACACAGTCGGATTATCCGACGACACGGTCCGATAGGACACATTCCGACGGATTCTCCGACCGTGTGTACAAGGCTTTTGGGATCTGTGTGTTTCCCAGCAGACAGCGGGGGGACAGGAACTGGCGTAAATACCCGCAGATTCTGTGGCTATCTATGCCCGGAAGTGGGTGCAGATACCTGTATTATACAAGTCAAGTTCCTCCACCCCAAACTCGCTCATCCACGTCTTTATGGACCTTGCTTTGTGCACTGGCGCACAGTCATGTCGGAACAGGAAGGAGCCATCCCTAAACTGTTCCCACAAAGTTGGGAGCATGACATTTTCCAAAAGATCTTGGTATGCTAAAACCTTAAGCCCTTGTACACACGGTCGGACATTCCGACAACCAAATCCGTCTGATTTTTTCCGACGGATTTTGTCCGAAACTGTTGCATACACACGGTCGGACAAAGTTGTCGGAAAATCCGATCGTTCAGAACGTGATGACATTATTTCGTTATGACGGGACTACGTTCAGGCTAGTAGCCAATAGCTTTGATGTAGAAATTTGATCTGAGCATGCGTGGCACTTTGTCTGATCGGAATTCTCTACACATGATCGGACAAAGTCCGATCGGATCATGTTGTCGGAAATTTTTATAGCCAAGCTGGAAAACTTGGATATTCCGACGGAAACAGTCCGATGGAGACCACACACGGACGGATTATCCGACAACACGGTCCGATCGGACATTTTCCGTCGGAATGTCCGACCGTGTGTACAAGGGCTTAGAGTTCCCTTCTGTGAGACTAAGGGGCCTAGCCCAATCCCTGAAAAACAAGCCCACACCATAATCCCCCCTCCACCAAATGATTTGGAAGGATGGCCCAATATTTTTGGCAATATAGTGTGGATGAGCGAATTTGTGTTTACATGTTCAGTTTATCTACAAGGAGTCATCAATGGAGATCTTTTTTGAGGTAAGAATTCAGGAAATTGGAAGCCTTCTGCGTAGCGTGCATCTTCTGATGCTGGGTGAGATGCGACTTTTGGGCGAAGCCTTTGCCACACTCCGAACATGACACAGGCTTCAGGCCCTTGTGCTTGCGTTCGTGGTAGAATAAAGATGAGCGCCACTGAAAAGTCTTCCCGCATTCGGTGCATGAATAGGACTTCTCCCCTGAGTGCATCTTGAGATGTTCCATCAGGCTGGACTTTTGGACAAAGTACTTACCGCATTCCGAGCAGGAGAATGGTTTCTCGTTGGTGTGAGTCCTTTGGTGTATGACCAACATTGACCTCTTAGCAAAGCGCTCTCCACATTCGGAGCAAGAGTATGGCTCCTTCCCTTTATGAGTCCTCTGGTGCTGCAGAAAGTAGGACTTCTGGGCAAAGCACTTCCCACATTCGGAGCAAAAAAAAGGAACCTCGCCCCGGTGCTTCCTTAGATGGTGCTCAAGAGACGGCTTCCACGTAAAAAACTTTCCGCACTCCAGACAAGAATAAGGCTTTTCCCCCGTGTGCATTCGCTGGTGCCGAACAAGGTTGGACTTTTTGGCAAAACACTTCCCGCACTCTGGGCACGAGTGGGGCTTCTCCTCCAGGTGCATAACCTGATGCCTCAACAAGGTTGACTTTTTGGCAAATTGTTTCCCGCACTCAGAACACGAATAGCACTTCTTGCCGATGCAAGCCTTACGATGGCCGACGAGATACAACTTCTGGGTAAAAGACTTGCCACAGGTCGAACAAGGATAAGAAGATTCATCCACATGAGTCCTCTGACAGCCCCCACACTGGGGACATGGAGAGTTTTCACCTTCTTTATTGGTCTCATCTTGGGCGCCAGGGTGGGTGTGAGCGAAAAAACACCCCCTGTGTGTAGATGGATCCAATGACAGATCTGCCCTTTGAAGTCCTGGATGATGATGAAGAGTAACAGGGTTTTCTTCTGGAGAAGCTTCAATGTAGTTATCTTCTATTTCACCATCTGTTGAAATATGGTGACATTCTATATTATTCCTATCATTGTGTCCATCTGGGGCAAAGAAGAAACAAAGGAAGAGAAATTATAAAACAATTTCATACCCAAACTCTATAGCTTGAGTCTCCAAACTTTCTAAACAACTGACCAGTTTACTGTCCCTCAGACATTAGGGGGCTAGACTGTGGCCAGCGGGAGTAGAAAAAGACCCGCCATCAGTGGGAATAAGTAATGCCCCAACGTTGCCCCATCATCCCACCTCCAGTGGGAGGAATTGTGCCCCATTGTTGGTGTCAGTGGGGGGAATTGTGCCCCATTGTTGGTGTCAGTGGGGGGAATTGTGCCCCATTGTTTGTGTCAGTGGGGGGAATTGTGCCCCATTGTTGGTGTCAGTGGGGGGAATTGTGCCCCATTGTTGGTATCAGTGGGGGGAATTGTGCCCCATTGTTGGTGTCAGTGAAAGAAATTGTGCCCCATTGTAGGTTACATAGTTAGGTTGAAAAAAAGACTCAATTCCATCTAGTTCAACCAATAAAAATAAAAAAAACATACAATCCCATATACACAATCCTATACCCACAGTTGATCCAAAGGAATGTGAAAAACCCCAACAAAGCAAGATCTAATTTTCTCCAGTATGGGAAACAATTCCTTCCTGATCCCCGAGAGGCAATCGGATATTCTCGGGATGAACTTTACCTATAAATGTTAGTACCCAGTTATATTATGTACATTTAGGAAAGAATCCAGGCCTTTTTTAAAGAAATCTACTGAGCTGGCCAGAACCACCTCTGGAGGGAGTCTATTCCACATTTTCACAGCTCTTACTGTGAAAAAACCTTTTCCGTATTTGGAGATGAAATCTCTTTTCCTCTAGATGTAAAGAGTGCTCCCTTGTCCTCTGTGATGACCTTAAAGTGAATAACTCAACACCAATTCACTATATGGACCCCTTATGTATTTATACATAGTGATCATATCCCCCCCCTTAATCTCCTCTTCTCAAGAGTGAATACATTCAGTTCCTCTAATCTTTCCTCATAGCTGAGTTCAGTTTAGTTGCCCTTCTCTGCACTTTCTCCAGTTCCTGATATCCTTTTTGAGAACTGGTGCCCAAAACTGAACTGCATATTCCAGATGAGGTCTTACTAATGATTTGTACAGGGGGGCAAAATGATATCTCTCTCTCTGGAGTCCATACCTCTCTCAATACAAGAAAGGACTTTGCTCGCTCTGGAAACCACAGCTTGGCATTGCATGTTATTATTGAGTTTATGATCTACCAAAACCCCCAGATCCTTCTCCACTACGGATTGCCCCAGTTGTACTCCCCCTAGTATGTATGATGTGTGCATATTCTTAGCCCCCAAGTGCATAACTTTACATTTATCAATATTAAACCACATTTTCCACATAGTCGCCCAATTAGACATGCATTGAAGTTGGCTTGTAAATTGGAGACATCCTGTAAGGACGTTATCCCACTGCATAGCTTGGTGTCATCTGCAAAGACTGAAATGGTACTTTTAATCCCAGACCCGATATATCAATTATAAAGATATTATAAAGATATTAAAAAGTAGGGGCCCCAAAACTGAACCTTGGGGTACACCACTGATAACCTTAGACCATTCATAGTAAGAATCATTAACCACTACTCTTGGAATTTGGTCTTTTAGGCCAGTTTTATATCCATTTACAAACTTTACAAATCTGTTGACTTTACCTTACACGTTAGTTGGTGTCAGTGTGAGAAATTGTTCCCCATCATTGGCCTCAGTGGGAGGAATTGTCCCCCATAAGTGACATCATTAGGAGGAATTGTGCCTCATTGTTGGCATCCTTGGGAGGAATAGTGCCCCATTATTAGTGTCATTGGGAGGATTAGTGTAACATTGTTGGTGTCAGTAGGAGGACTAGTGCCCCATTGTTGGTTAGAGGGGAAGGGATAGTGTTCCATCATTGGTGTCAATGGAAGGAATAGTGTCACATTGTTTGTGTCATTGGAAGGAATAAATAGTGCTCCATTGTTGGTTTCAATGGAAGGATTAGTGCCCCATCACTAGTATCAATAGAAGGACTAATGCCCCATTGTTGGTTAGAGGGGAAGGGATAGTGTTCCATCATTGGTGTCAATGGAAGGAATAGTGTCACATTGTTTGTGTCATTGGAAGGAATAAATAGTGCTCCATTGTTGGTTTCAATGGAAGGATTAGTGCCCCATCACTAGTATCAATAGAAGGACTAATGCCCCATTGTTGGTGTCAATAGAAGGACTAATGCCCCATTGTTGGTGTCAATAGAAGGAATAGTGCCCCATCATTGGTTTCAATAGAAGGAATAGTGCCCCATTGTTGGTTTCAATAGAAGGAATAGTGCCCCATCGTTGGTTTCAATGGAAGGAATAGTGCCCCAACGTTGGTGTCATTGGGAGGAATAGTGCTCCATTGTTAGTCTCAATGGAAGGATTAGTGCCCCATCACTAGTGTCTATAGAAGGACAGTGCCCCATCGTTGGTATCACTGGGAGGAATTGTAACTTATCATTGGTGTCATTGGGAGGAATTGTGCACCTTCATTGGTGTCAGTGGGGGGAATTGGGGCCTGTTGTTGGTATTGGTGGGAAAAATAAACCCCCATGGGCCAGATAAAGGCAAGCAAAGGGCCACAGTTTGGAGACCAATGTTCGATAGAATGGGAAATTAGTGGCAGAGGAAATTACAAGAGAGACTTGTTCACAAGAAAGGTCAATAGAACAAGAAGCTGATGGCAGAGAATTCCTAATGTAGCCCCCCCCCCCCCCCCCCCCAGTAAAGTTATGGGCTTCACTGGATGAGAACAATTATTTGTCCATATTGCTGATTCCCTTTATATTAAAGCCGAACTCCAGGTATGGATTTTATTGCATAGTTGTATTGGACCAGCCTAGACCAATGTACTGTATGCTTCCTGTGCTTTGTGGATGCATTCAGCTTAAAGGCCCTTTTTCTGTATGGCTGTCTACCTAGTTCTATTTTTTGTTTGTGGAGTTTGCCTAATTGCTATTGCATCTGCCTAAGGGTATATCCTGTGCCCTAACCCTCTCTCCCACCGTTCCTATCAAGAGAAATAAAACTCTCTTTGTTCACTTTTACAAAAAGTGACTGGCACCCAATCTTTCCACCGTGCACCACACCCACCATGCCTAGTAACCCGCACCCTGACGAGGAATGTTAGTTCTTCCTGGCTCTGTGGGTCACCATCAGGTACCTGGAATTTGGGGAGACCGCTACATAAATACTCTACCTTCCAATCTTTTCTTGTTAGAATGACTTTGCAGAAAGTGTTATTAAAACAATTTTATTCACCTGTGCTGATCTCTGGAGGGATCTCCTCTTCCTTCCATGGCTCATCACCCTTCAAATATGGATTTTCTTCATCTTCAACTTTAATAATAAACAGTTCCTCCTCCTATATAGGACAAAGAACATCTTGATCATTCCTTGGAGTTCAAACACAACAGGAAAAAATTTTTATCCAAGGTGTGTACATAGTACAATTATGTATCTCACGTTGTTAGTCAGGGCTGTTTTTAAGGCAGGGCAAAAGGAGTAGCTATCCTGGGCCCTCTCATTGTTGTGGGGCCCAAAGCAGCTGCCTCATACTTGCCAACTATCCTGGTTTAAATTCTCTTGTCCCTTGAGGTTTTGGTCCTGTGCTGTGTCCCGATATCTCAGTGTGAAGTGCTGCTACTAATGCTGCCCAGCTGTTCCCCATTGTTGTGTACAGATGACTCACCTGCAAACCCTGTGTTTACATGTAAATTACCAGCATTCATATGTAAATATCGGCTGCATTCATATGTAAATAGGGGATATCATGCCCCCCCGAGGTCATATCCACAATAATCTCTAGCAACCAATCAACAAGTAGAAATCATGTGCTGTAACATCTAGCAACTAATCAGTGAGCCGTAATGTGTGCTGTAACCTCTAGCAACCAGTCAGTGAGCGGTAATGATACACTGTAACCTCTGGCAACCAATCGCAATAGCTGCCTGATCCGATTCAGTAAACTGATTTTGAGTCTAGCTGCTATTTATTGTATGTCTCAGAGCAGGTGGAGAGCAAAACTGCATGGGGGGGTCCATGAAAAGTTTTGCCAGGGGTCCAATCATTATTAAACGGCCCTGTTGTTAGTTTCCTGCTCTAGATTTGCCCAGAATGTCGTTGAGTATGCGCACACCCGACAGTTACTGAGGCAAAGCTGTATAGACATTACAGAGCTTCTCTACAATCCAAAGTGTAGACACGGTTTGGCATCTAATAAGTCATTTACCTCATGGTCTTCTGAGATGTTCTGACCTTCCTGTGTGGAATCCCGGGAATACAGAGGACGGGGACATCTCTCTGGTGGGTTCCCATTACTGGATCCATCTGTAGGAAACACACACACTGACTGAATACATTGTTTCTATGTGTTTATCAGATGATGGGGGATCTAGGTGGACCATCTGTACTGCTCTCTCCTTTACAATAAAGTCTCCTCTTACCCGGTGATGTGAGGGGCGGCTGATTCTCCATCATGATGTCCTTGTAGAGATCCTTGTGTCCTTCTAAATACTCCCACTCCTCCATGGAGAAATAGACAGTGACATCCTGACACCTTATAGGAACCTGACACACACAATGATACAGTCACCATCCAGACACATCCCTTGTCTGTTACTGGATAATGTCCCAGAATTCCCGGCACCGCTCACCTCTCCTGTCAGCAGACCAATGATCTTCTGGATAACTTCTAGAATTTTCTTGTGGTTTTTCTCAGGCATCAGGGAGGGGGGCGGGGGCTCCATGATGGGGCTCTGGCTCTTATACCATTCCTTTGACACACAGGTGTGACTGCTTGGTGTCATGTGCTCACCAGAATTCTTCATGGGTCCATAATCCTATACAGTAAAAAAAAAAAAAAAAAAAAATCCTGCAGCAACATCCAAGAATCCTCCTCACCTCTCCGGTCAGGTCTGTGCTTTATTAACCACTTCCCGACCAGCGCACGACGATGTACGTCGACAGAATGGCACGGGCAGGCATATTGGCGTACAGGTACGTCCAATATTCGTCCAATATTCGATGCCGCCCTGCCATCGGGAGTGCGCCGCCGGCGGCGCGCTCCCGCGCTGGTCGGGACCCCCGTAAATCCGGTCGCGGGACCCGCGGACTCGATCGCCGCGGGCATCCCCGCGATCGTCTCACGAGCAGCCGAATGGAGGAAATGCTGTATAAACAACATTTCTCCATTCTGCCTAGCAACTAGTGACGCTGATCTCTGCTCCATGTGATTGGAGCAGAGATCAGTGTTCACTAAATGAAAGCCCAGCCCCCCCACAGTTAGTAACACACCCCTAGGAACACTTAACCCCTACACTGCCACCCACTGGTTAACCCTTTCACTGCCAGTGTCATTTACACAGGAATCACTGCATTTATATAGCAGTGATTACAATGGTCCCAAAAATGTGTCAAAAATGTTCCGATGGGTCCCCCACAATGTCGCAGTCACAATAAAAATCGCAGATCGCCGCCATTACTAGTAAAAAAAAAAATAACAAAAAATTATTAATAAAAATGCTATAAAACTATCCCTATTTTGTAAACGCTATAACTTTTGCGCAAACCAATCAATAATCGCTTATTGCGATTTTTTTTACCAAAAATATGTAGAAGAATACGTATCGGCCTAAACTGAGGGAAAAAAATGTTTTTTTATATATTTTTGGGGGATATTTATTATAACAAAAAGTAAAAAATAATGCGTTTTTTTCAAAATTGTCGCTCTATTTTTGTTTATAGCGCAAAAAATCAAAATCGCAGAGGTGATCAAATACCACCAAAAGAAAGCTCTATTTGTGGGAAAAAAAGGACGTCAATTTTGTTTGGGAGCCACGTCGCACGACCGCGCAATTGTCAGTTAAAGCGACGCAGTGCCGAATCGCAAAAAGTGGTCTGGTCTTTGACCAGCAAAATGGTCCGGTCTGCAAGTGGTTAATAGACAGTGGCGGCTGGTGAAGTTTTAGGATGGGGGGGTGCCAGACTCCGTTCTTCCTTTTTGACCCCTCCCACTTATCATAAGCACCACCCCTTATAGAATCCACCCACTCTGCGCCCTGTATTCCACTTGATTCCACCCATAGTGTTAGGAGTATACAGCTCAGCTTCACAGATCAAGGTATACAGCTCAGCCTCACAGATCAGGGTATACAGCTCAGCCTCACAGATCAAGGTATACAGCTCAGCCTCACAGATCAAGGTATACAGCTCAGCCTCACAGATCAGGGTATACAGCTCAGCATCGCAGATCAGGGTATACAGCTCGATATACAGCTCAGCAACACAGATTAGGGTATACTGTTCAGGGTATACAGCTCAGCATCACAGATCAGGGTATATAGCTCAGCATCACAGATCAGGGTATATAGCTCAGCATCACAGATCAGGGTATATAGCTCAGCATCACAGATCAGGATATACAGCTGAGGGTATACAGCTCAGCATTACAGATCAGGGTATACAGCTCAGCCTCACAGATCAGGGTATACAGCTCAGCATCAAAGATCAGGATATACAGCTGAGGGTATACATCTCAGCATTACAGATCAGGATATACAGCTCGATATACAGCTCAGCAACACAGATTAAGGTATACTGCTCAGGGCATACAGCTCAGCATCATAGATCAGGGTATATAGCTCAGCATCACAGATCAGGATATACAGCTGAGGGTATACAGCTCAGCATTACAGATCAGGGTATACAGCTCAGCATCACAGATTAGGGTATACTGCTCAGGGTATACAGCTCAGCATCACAGATCAGGGTATAGAGTTACAGGTATACAGATCACGGTATACTTCTAAGGGTATATAGATCAGGGTATACTGCTAAGGGTATACAGATCAGAGTATACTGCTAAGGATATACAGCTCAGCCTCATCACAGATCAGGGAATACCGCTCAGGGTATACAGATCAGCAACCCCCACTCAGGCTCGTGGGCCAGCTGATTCTGACGGCACACCCCCCCCCCATGGGTCTCGTGGCTCTTACAGCACCCCAGTGGGTCTTGTCACTTTGACAGAAGAGCAGCCCTCCCAGGCTCGTGGCTCTGACGGCACAACCCCCCCCTCCCCCCCCCACGTGGGTGGTCTGGCACTTACCACGGGGCTGTGCTTTCATCCCCAGGTGCTTCTGCCTGTGTCTCCACCAGACCAGCAGCAGCGGTGGATGGAGCTATCCTTCCTCCCTACTCCAGTCCAGCGTGTCTCCTCTGCTCGTGCCTCCTTTTCCTGGCACTTTGGCCAACTGGGAAACAGGTCTCACTGACCTGCCTCCTGATTGGCCTTAGTGTAAAAATAGCGAAAATGAATTCGCTATTGTCACACAATTGGGTGGGATCGGGGCGCACTCTCTGCACCCCAATCCCACCCAATTGTCTCACGATAGCGAATTAATTTCAACCCTATTTTGAAGCCTGTTAGAGCCTCTGGCTCTAATCAGGTGCTTAAAAAAAAAAAAAAACCCCACCATAGGAGTTAATGCTTCTGGCATCCTGAAAGGGGCCGGCACATGGATAGCCACTGTTAACAGAGATAAGAGTGATCTCATGTGAATCCTCCTCACCTCTCCGGCCAGGTCTGTGTTTTATTAATAGAGATAAGAGTGATGTCATGTGACCTCCCAGAATCCTCCTCACCTCTCCTGTCAGTAGGTAGATAATCTCCAAGGTGAAGTTTATTATCCGTTCCGTCATGTGACTCCAGTTCTTTTCCATCCTCAGTGATGAGACCAGGAATGGACTTGGTTTCTCGTGGGAGGGGCTGACCATGATGAGACTTCTGCAGAGATAAAAACAGATTTGTAAATGAGTGTAGGGCTATACATTAAATACCATCTCATCGGTGCCACAAGATTTGTAAATGAAACCAATATATCATGCCAACAAAATGTCCCAAGTGCATCAGTCTTTAAGCGGATTCCTTTGCTCATAAACTCTTGCAAATGTGTTCACTCTTGGATTCCTTCACCTTCAGTGCTCCACCAACACCGGTTGTGCTCTCACCTGATATATACGACCCACGTGAAATGCAAGGTCAAAAACAACATAAGTCCCCTTTAAATAGAATCCTTGATCCTCAGTGAATTATGCCACTAGTACTCTTCTCCTCTGAATCACAGAATCAAGAGAAAAAAACAAACACTCCAAGCATACCTTTTGATAACACTTTTATTCACACCACTCATAAAATTCCACTCAGATTTTGCCAAGAAAGATACTGTACTTCCTAGTTTTGCATAACAATGTAATCCAATAAGCCCCGTGCCTACCACATTTTGTCACTGTGACACGTGACTTTCTCAGGGGGATCATCGACAGGTCATGCAGTGCACCCACATGTGAAAGCAATGATAATAAAAATAATGCCAGTATTCAGCTCCGGCTGGCTGTAAAAAAAACGCACTTCCTAGTTTTGTGTGACAATGTCATCCAATAAGACTCGCCTTTACGTGTTTCCTCACCGGGACACGTGACTCCTCAGGAGGATTATCGACAGGTCGCGCACTGCACCCACATGTGAAAGCAACAATAGTAAAAACAATGGCAGTATTCAGCTCCGGCTGCCTGTAAAAATCCTGCACTTCATAGTTTTGTGTGACAATGTCATCCAATAAGACCCGCATCTATGTGTTTCGTCACAGGGACATGGGACTTCCTCAGGGGGATCATAGACAGGTCGTGCAGTGCACCCACATGTGAAACCAATGATAGTAAAGACAATGGAAGTATTCAGCTCCAGTTGGCTGTAACTATACCGCACTTCCTAGTTTCGTGTGACAATGTCATCCAATAAGATGCGCCTCTATGGTTTTCGTCACCGGGACATGTGGCTTCTTTAGGGGGATCGTTGACGAACCTCTTGAAGAAGTCATGCACTGGAAAAATGTGAGTGGTATTTTATGTGTGGAAGGGAAAAAAAGTGATTTGGCAATGATTGACAGCGATTGCATGACTGTAATAAGGACATTGGAGTGTGAGCTCCTCTGTTGCACAAATGGATGGGGCTTACTCAGTGTTCTCTTTATAACACTGCGGTATATGTCAGCGCTATATAAATGTATTATAATTGTAAAAAAAATAATAGCAATAATGTGTGACTGTGGTGGGACATTTGAGTGCAAGCTCTTTGGTGCAGAGGATGATGTGACTATCTCAGTGTTCTCTGTGCAGCACCATGGTATATGTCAACGCTATATAAATGTATTATAATTAAAAAATAATAATAATAGTGTGTGACTGTGGGGGGACATTAGAGTGTAAGCTCCTCTGGTACAGAGACTGATGTGACTGGCGCAGTGTTCTCTGTACAGCACTATGGTATATGTCAGAGCTATATAAATGTATAATAAAAATAGTGTGTGACATTAGAGTGTAAGCTCTTCTGCTGCAGTGACTGATGTGACGGGCTCAGTGTTCTTTGTACAGCACCATGGTATATGTCAGAGCTATATAAATGTATAATGAATTGTGAAGGTCTATTTAGCATATGATGATAATATGACATAGAAACAACAATTACATGTAACAATAGCCATGCAATACCTCTTCAGTGCACAGCCAGCTTCCAGCTACCTGCAGCAGCACAGTAGGTGGGCACACACAGAGGACCCCTGTACTGCTCTGGCACTGGGGCCACCATTAGAAGTCTATAGTTGCAGTCACACTCCTCTACTATCATTCTACAGTCACTCTCCATTTACATAGAAGCCTTGCAAGAAAACCTTCCATTAGAAGAGCAAGGGGACAGCAGATAGGCAGCTACACAGAGCAGACACTAGAGCCCGAAACTCCTGTGCAGGATTGTCTCTGCACATGGGGGCGGCCATTTTCTTGCAGTGCAGATGTTAATTTACAATTCTAGAATTTCATTTTACTAGGAAAAGTAAAGCACTTCAAAGCCACAAAGATTTAGATATTAGTAAAGATTTTTATTTTATTTATTTTTTACAGTATTTGGATATGCTTTACATATGATGTGATGCTCTGTACCTGTTTTAAATCTCATGTTCAATGCAAGTGTTGATGATTGTCATCTATGCCTTTCCACTCTAAAATGTACAAGCACTTTTTTATTCAATAAAAAAAGTTTTGATTGAAAAACAAACAAACAAAAAAAAAAAGAATAGTAATAAGGATGAATATGTATTAAAGGAAAGATGTCCCCAGTGACTTGTGGCGGCCATTTTCTTGTAGACCAACAGCATTTCTCAAATGGTGATCAGAATGTTTTAGGAACAAGAGCAGAGCCAACAGATGGGAAGGTGATGTTTAATAAGAGTAAAATACAATATAACGTGTGTAGCAATTAAAAAAAAAAAAAAAACTATGTAAAGTTTAAAGCATTCTACAAGTGTCACGAAAAATTACGTTCACAATCCCATCAACCTGAGGATATCTCTTGTATCCCATATAGAGTTTCATGACAGCAGAGAAGCACACGTTTATTGCAACAACAATGCTTTTAAAAAATAGCAATAATAAAAAGAACAATAAACCGAGTGCATAACTGCCTATAGCAGAGAAAAAAATAATAATAATATTAATACAACCATTATATTTATTTATAGTTATTAGACTGTTGGGAAACATCTTATTATTATTCTTGTAATTATTTGAAATTATTATAATAACTCCTCTAGTAATATCATAAATCTTGTCATTATGATTATTATTATTACTTTTATTATTATTATCAATAATAATAATAATAATAATAAATAATAATATATTCATACATTGTTGGTATACTACAGAGAAACTCACATTCCCAACATTTTTATTATCAGTATTTTAAATAATTATACCATAATGACTGTTCTGGTAATAATATACGCCTAGAAATGATGATGATGATTATTATTATTCTATAATTAATAGATGGCAGAGAAACACACTTTCTTATTATTTTGGTTATAATGATTTTAAATGATTATAACAAAACCTAACTTCTTTAGTAAGTTAAGCTAGAAATGATTATTATTATATTCCTATATAATTAAGATGCTGCAAAGAAATGCACATTCCTAATGTTAGTTTTGTTTAAATATTTATAATACCTCCTCTAGTACTATAGGAATAAAATTATTATTATTATTTTTATCATGATTATTATCATTATTATCATTGTTATTATTATTTGTATCATTATTTTTATTATTATCGTTCTTCTTCTTATTATTATATCGTTGTTATAATTATTATAAAAATGATATTATTATCGTTGTTATATAATAATAATTATAATAATAATAATAATTATTATTATTATTATTAATTATTATTATTATTATATTGTTGTTATAATTATTATTGTTATCATCTTTATTATTATTTTTATTATTATCATTATTATCGTTATTATTATCATTATTATTATTATTAGTAGTATCGTTATTATTGTTACTATTATTTTTATTATTATTATTATCATTGTTATTATTATAATTTCATTTCTGCCATATTCATTGCCATAAGGAATAATGTGCAGAGACTCGCTCTTGGATTCTTGTCCCTCTCGCCCTCCCTGCCCCCTCCTCCTCCTTCTATATGGATCGTCTGCTCCTCTCATGTCCCCTCCGCTGAGCTCCAGAAAAATGGCTCCTGCAGCCGGGGACAGAACGCCTCTGTTGGTGACTATTGGCCGGTCACATGTCCCTGGCAGTCAGCTGGTGCAGCCAGCATGCTGGGGAGAGATGGCAGCAGGTATGGCTGAGAGGGCAGAGGGGGGATCAGCTGAGCATGGAGTGCGGATGACATGGGGGGGTCATGGCTTTATAAGGGGGGCAATTACTGCATGTTAGTCTCATTAAATCCACATTTCCTTTCATCTGGGGGATCAGATTCAGTCCCCGCACTGTGACCGAGATCGGATCAGCGTTACCATGGAATCCAGCAACATTTTAATGCCCCCCACCCAGCTAATTTTCTCCGTAGTCATTGGTAATGGTAACTGTCACCGGTCTTAACATAGAATACGCCAAAATCCAGACAGGAGGTCCGTCAACATAGTCAGTACATTAGTAGGGAGCAGGGCGGGGGATAAAAGTTACGGTTGTTGTAATAATAGTTCTAATCATTTATTTATGCACTGAAAAGTCACAATTTTGTTTCCTTCCACTTGCAGCCAGCAGGTGGTGCTCAAAACAGCTCTTGACACTTCCGCCAAAGCCATTTTACTGCTGTGCTGTGAATAGCCTGCCAATTGATCTCCTGCTGTTTGGCTCTGTTTATAAAAAAAAAAAAAAAAAACCCTCCCCTCTACTGTCTGTGGCTTGGACAGGCTGGCATGTGGGCATGTGTTTTTAAATATGTGAGAGACAATGGTAGGGAACTGCTAGGCGCGTGCCCGGTATTCATCATTTGTTTGTGAAATAAGGGTAGTATACAACCAATGAAAAAAAATATAAAGGATTAGTAGGAAAACATGTATTATTATATTATTACTACTACTACAACTACTACTAATAATAATATAAAATTATCTAAATAATATATACTAATATATATATATATATACACACACAGTATCTCACAAAAGTGAGTACACCCCTCACATTTTTGTAAATATTTTATTCTATCTTTTCATGTGACAACACTGAAGAAATGACACTTTGCTACAATGTAAAGTAGTGAGTGTACAGCTTGTATAACAGTGTACATTTGCCGTCCCCTCAAAATAACTCAACACACAGCCATTGATGTCTAAACCGCTGGCAACAAAAGTGAGTACACCCCTAAGTGAAAATGTTCAAATTGGGCCCAATTAGCCATTTTCCCTCCCCGGTGTCATGTGACTCGTTAGTGTTACAAGGTCTCCGGTGTGAATGGGGAGCAGGTGTGTTAAATCTCACTCTCTCATACTGGTCACTGGAAGTTCAGCATGACACCTCATGGCAAAGAACTCTCTGAGGATCTGAAAAAAATAATTATTGCTCTCCATCGCCCTTGGCAAGAATCTGTATTGGCGCCACCCCCCCCCCCCTCATTCAGTACAGACCCCCCCTACAATACAGCACGGGACATGCACGTGTAGACATAAGGGAAGAGGGGGGGGCGGGCGGCTTCACTCTGCTTGGCTGTGAGAGCCAAAACTTATTAGAGCCGTGGCGCGGCCAAGAGAGAAGGTGAACATTGTGGCCAGGACCCGACGGGTGTCAAAAGCCAGGCTCTCCGTGTGTGTGTGTTAGCTGCCGCTGCCTGTCACCGCGCCCGCGTTCCGTGCCGCTGCTCAAACCCGCCTGCTGTGTCCGCTTCAGTCGCGGAGGAGGGAGGGGGCGCTGGCCTTACACCCCCCCAGTTAGTACGCCACTGGGCCAGTCCACTGCTGCTGTGCCTGTGCTGAAGTGAAGAACACTGCCAATTGGCGCCCCCCCCTGCCGGTCTCTTCGTGTGTATATATATATATATATATATATGTTTTATTGTATATACATAAGAAAAGATAAATATATATATATATATATATATATATACACATACAGAAAACCCCGTCAGTAATGACCGCCACTCTGCCCCTGATTGATGTACTTGCTGCTACAATACACATTAGCCAATAGAGGATTTGTACCAGTTTCAAGAGACAGCTTGCTTTGGAAGCTTCATTAAAACCAAGACCATCGTATTATTAATTTTATTATAACAACCGTAACTGGCCCAATAATTATTAAAAGACCCTTTGCAAAAAAGAAAGAAGAAAACGGTTCAGTACTATTCCAGTAAAAAATAAAAAAATAAGTATTAAAGCTTGACTCCAAGCAGATATAAAATCCACAGACTAATATGGATTCTTATTCATTAATTAATCATTACATGCAATTCTTTAAATGTACCCGAATATAACTGGAAATGGGCTTATTGCATACCCCCGTACAGCTAAGCTCAGACTGGGAGAGAGAAAAGCAGTATAGAGAGCCAATCAGTTGAGCTGCTGTGCCAACAAGGGAAATGCTGATAGGTGAAGAGAGGAGTAGGAGCTCTTCAGTCTGTCCAGTCACAGAGTGGGGGGTGGTCAAGACCTGTAACTGCATCATATAAAAATCAGGCTTCTTGCCCTACCAGGTATGTGCTGTGTGACGGAGCTGTGTAAATCCCAGGACTGGATCGACAGAGATACAAATCATCTGGCAGTTAAAAACAGTTCCCATATATGTATTTCCTCTGTGTATTTAGTTGCTTGGAGTACAGTTTTAAAGCGGAACTAAACCCTCCGATCGTTTTCAGCCAAGGAAGCCGCTATCTTGGCCTCTGTTTGATCTGCAACTGCCAAGATGCTGCACATGTGATCAGTCATGACACCAGCCATTGGACAGTTTGGTTTAGAGCATTTCCCGGGAATGTAACTGTTTTTTGAAACTGTTATGCCACGTACACACGGTCGGAAATTCAGACGGAAGCGGTCCGATCAGATTATATTGTCGGAAAATCCAATCATGTATGGGCTCTATCTGACTTTTTCCGTTGGTAATTCTGACAAAAAAAATTTGAGAGCAGGAGCTCAAATTTTCCGACAACAAAATCCGATTGGACTTTTTGTTTGTAGAGAATTCCGATCGGACAAAGTGCCACGCATGCTCAGATCAAAGTACCAGAGCAAAGCTATTGGCTACTAGCCTGAACGTAGTCCAGTCGTAACGAACCAACGGCATCACGCTCCGTACGATTGGATTTTCCGTCAACTTTGCCTGACCGTGTGTATGCAACACCAGTTTTGGACAAAATCCATTGGAAAAATCCGACGGATTTTGTGGTCGGAATTTCCGACCGTGTGTACTTAAAGCCATGGGTTTAGGCCCCTTTCACACTTGTTGTACGACCTGAAAGTCCCACGACTTTGACACAGCTTGAAGCAACGCCTGTGTAATAAAGAGGTCTATGGGCCTCAAGTCGCATCAAAGTCCGACCAAAGTAGTGCAGGGACTACTCTGAAGTCGCTGAGACTTGAAGTCGCACAGATATGAACAGTACTCATTGGAAATAATGGGGTACGATTTGTCATGCGACTTTGCAGTCCCAAATCGTAGGTCAAGTCGCTCCAGTGTGAAAGGGGCCTTACTTCCACTTTGAGTATTTAAAAAAAAAAAGTTGAATTGAGGAATGCTTATTTAATGTACCTCATTATATCTTATTTATTTTTATGCCTAGAAAACAGAATAAAGAAATACCTAACACACCTTTGGAAACTCCCTGAAGATGAACACAGATGGAAGAATTTCGGGAACTGAGAGCATATTACGGCTGGAGATCATCTACCTGCTGACCGGAGAGGTGAGGAGGATTCTGGGAGGTCACATGACATCACTCTTATCCCTATTAATAAAACAGACCTGACTAGAGAGGTGAGGAGGATTCTGGGAGGTCACATGACATCACTCTTATCTCTATTAATTAAACACAGAGATGACCAGAGAGGTGAGGAGGATTCTGGGAGGTCACATGACATCACTCTTATCTCTATTAATAAAACACAGACCTGACCGGAAAGGTGAGGAGGATTCTGGGAGGTCACATGACATCACTCTTATCTCTATTAATAAAACACAGACCTAACCGGTGAGGTGAGGAGGATTCTGGGAGGTCACATGACATCACTCTTATCTCTATTAATAAAACACAGAGCTGACCGGAGAGGTGAGGAGGATTCTGGGAGGATCACATGACATCACTCTTATCTCTATTAATAAAACACAGACCTAACCGGTGAGGTGAGGAGGATTCTGGGAGGTCACATGACATCACTCTTATCTCTATTAATAAAAGAGACCTGACCGGAGAGGTGAGGAGGATTCTGGGAGGTCACATGACATCACTCTTACCTCTATTGATAAAAGGTAGACCTGACCGGAGAGGTGAGGAGGATTCTGGGAGGTCACATGACATCACTCTTATCTCTATTAATAAAAACACAGACCTGACCGGAGAGGTGAGGAGGATTCTGGGAGGTCCCATGACATCACTCTTATCTCTATTAATAAAACACAGAGCTGACCGGAGAGGTGAGGAGGATTCTGGGAGGTCACATGACATCACTCTTATCTCTATTAATAAAACACAGACCTGACCGGAGAGGTGAGGGGGATTCTGGGAGGTCACATGACATCACTCTTATCTCTATTAATAAAACACAGACCTGACCGGAGGGGTGAGGGGGATTCTGGGAGGTCACATGACATTGTTCTTATCTCTATTAATAAAACACAGACCTGACCGGAGAGGTGAGGAGGATTCTGGGAGGTCACATGACATCACTCTTATCTCTATAAATAAAACACAGACCTGACCGGAGAGGTGAGGAGGATTCTGGGAGATCACATGACATCACTCTTATCTCTAATAATAAAACACAGACCTGACCGGAGAGGTGAGGAGGATTCTGGGAGATCACATGACATCACTCTTATCTCTATTAATAAAACACAGACCTGACCGGAGAGGTGAGGAGGATTCTGGGAGGTCACATGACATCATTCGTATCTCTATAAATAAAACAGACCTGACCGGAGAGGTGAGGAGGATTCTGGGAGGTCACATGACATCACACTTATCTCTATTAATAAAACACAGACCTGACCGGAGAGGTGAGGAGGATTCTGGGAGGTCACATGACATCACTCTTATCTCTAATAATAAAACACAGACCTGACCGGAGAGGTGAGGAGGATTCTGGGAGATCACATGACATCATTCGTATCTCTATAAATAAAACAGACCTGACCGGAGCAGGGGCGGATCCAGAGTCTAATCTCGGGAGGGGCACTGCTATAAAATATGTTTTTTGGGGGGCAATTTATATGGGAAATGGCTGGTATTGGCGCTTCAATCATTACGGCACCATGGTTGTTATGGTGTCAGGATGATTGAAGCGCATTATTTCTATTAATACATTGTAATATAAAATTAAATGGTTCAACTCACCATAATGCAGAATCAGTGGGAGCCCTGAGGATGTCACTTGCCATGTCGCCTGCCACCAAATGTGGATTGTCACTTGTCACCAAATGCGGATTGTTACTTGCCACGTCACCTGCCACACATTGCGGATTGTCACTTGCCACGTAGCCTGCCACACATTGCAGATTGCCACTTGCCATGTCACCTGCCACACATTGCGGATTGTCACTTGCCACGTCGCCTGCCACCAGATGCGGATTGCCACGTAGCCTGCCACACATTGCGGATTGCCACTTGCCACGTCACCTGCCACACATCGCGGATTGTCACTTGCCAAGTTGCCTGACCCACATTGCGGATTGCCACTTGCCACGTCACCTGCCACACATTGGGGATTGTCACTTGCCACGTCACCTGCCACACATTGCGGATTGTGACTTGCCACGTCACCTGCCACACATTGCGGATTGTCACTTGCCACGTCGCCTGCCACCAGATGCGGATTGCCACGTAGCCTGCCACACATTGCGGATTGCCACTTGCCACGTCACCTGCCACACATTGCGGATTGTCACTTGCCAAGTTGCCTGACCCACATTGCGGATTGCCACTTGCCACGTCACCTGCCACACATTGGGGATTGTCACTTGCCACGTCACCTGCCACACATTGCGGATTGTCACTTGCCACGTTGCCTGCCACACATTGCGGATTGCCACTTGCCACGTCACCTGCCACACATTGCGGATTGTCACTTGCCACGTTGCCTGCCACACATTGCGGATTGCCACTTGCCACGTCACCTGCCACACATTGCGGATTGTCACTTGCCACGTTGCCTGCAACATATTGCGGATTGCCACGTAGCCTGCCACACATTGCGGATTGTCACTTGCCACGTCACCTGCCACACATTGCGGATTGTCACTTGCCACGTCAACTGCCACACATTACGGATTGTCACTTGCCACGTCACCTGCCACACATTGCGGATTGCCACTTGCCACGTAGTCTGCCACACATTGCGGATTGCCACTTGCCACGTAGTCTGCCACACATTGCGGATTGCCACTTGCCACGTAGCCTGCCACACATTGCGGATTGTCACCTACTGGTGGTCTTTTGTTGGGTCCCAGAGTGAACATAGGCAGCAGAGAGATGATGCAATCTCTCTGCTGCACACAGCTTCCTACACAGTGAGGGCGGAACTGGAGGGACGCAGGGCAGTGAGAGATGATGTCATCTCCCTGCTCCCCTGCCTGCTGGCTTCCTGATTGGCCAGCAGCCCTCCTAAGCCGCCCAGCTGCCCCCCCCCTCACCCGTCCACTCAGCGCGGGTACCCGCGGAACCGGCCGCGATTGGACCCGCGGAACCGGCCGCGATTGGACCCGCGGAACCGGCCCGCGGGTACCCGCGGAACCGGCCGCGATTGGAGCCGCGGAACCGGCCGCGGGTACCCGCGGAACCGGCCGCGATTGGACCCGCGGAACCGGCCCGCGGGTACCCGCGGAACCGGCCCGCGGGTACCGGCGGAACCGGACGCGATTGGACCCGCGGAACCGGCCGTTCTGTCAGCTGGCGGTATTCTCGGGGGGGGGGGGCAATTGACCCGTTGCCCCCCCCCTGGATCCGCCCCTGGACCGGAGAGGTGAGGAGGATTCTGGGAGGTCACGGTGATATTGAGTATTTATTTATTTATCTTCAGTTTTTGTCTTCATTTAGGTTTATCTATCTGAAGCAAAGTCCACTGGGAGTATTACACCAATTAATCATGCTTGTGTGTGCAAAGAACAGAGTAAGAACCAGTGCCCTATAATAGACGTGCCACCTCCCACACTGGCACCCAAGAAACACATTTTAAAGAAGATCCTAGAAGTCGCCCAGAAGATCATTGATCTGCTGACAGGAGAGGTGAGCGGTGCCGGGAATTCTGGGACATTATCCAGTAACAGACAAGGGATGTGTCTGGATGGTGACTGTATCATTGTGTGTGTCAGGTTCCTATAAGGTGTCAGGATGTCACTGTCTATTTCTCCATGGAGGAGTGGGAGTATATAGAAGGATACAAGGATCTCTACAAGGACGCCATGATGGAGCACCGGCTGCCCCTCACATCACCAGGTAAGAGGAGACTTTCATTTGTTATATCGGAGAGAAGAATATTGAGGATCCACCTAAATACACACATCTTCTGGTATGTGTGCTTTCCATAGATGGACCCGGTAACAGAAATCCATCACAGAGATGTCCCCATTCTAAGTATTCCTGGGATTCCATTCAGGAACATCATAAGATACCTCAAAATGATAAAGCGAAGGAAGAGGGAAAGAAAGAATCTGATGAGGTAAAATCACATATATGTATGAGAACTAAGCCATGTCTATGAAAGGTAGGTAAGTAGATATCGAAAATGAAAATGGTTACTGTGCTTGCTCTTCTTTGATGGCCTTTAGATGAAGGACTTAAACATTGTGGTGGTCGAACACCTTGATGATCAAGAAGACCTTTACATGAAGATTAAGGAGGAGGAAGTTCCTTCAGAGATAAGCACAGGTGAGGAATAAACACTAATTCTAAAAAAGAACCCCAGATCCTCCTTGTTCAGTCACTACAACAATCTCTTCTCCACCCCCTCCTCTTTGAGTAGAAGGTAATGGGGAAACAAATAAGAAATGGGCAACTGTTTCGGCTACTCAAAACTGAGAGATTCATTTGGTTAAATTGAGGTTTTATTAGTTACATTAGGACACAATCCAGGCAAGTGGATTGCAGGTTCCTTGGCCTGCCAGAGCTTGATTGATTGAACATCTAGATCAGGGGTCTTCAAACTTTATAAACAAAGGGCTAGCTTACTGTCCTTCAAACTGTATGGGGGCTGGACAGTGGCCAGTGAGAGAAGAAAATGTCCAGAGGTAGTAAACATTACCCCATAATTGGTATTAGGGGGAGTAATAGTACCCCATGGTTGGTATCAGTGGGAGGAATAGTGTTCCAACATTGGTGTCAGTAATAGTGTCCCATCGTTGGTATCAATGGAAGCAAAAGTGCCTCATCATTGGTCTCAGTGGGGGGGGGGGGGGGAATAGTGCCCCATCAATGGTATTGGTGAGAGAGATAGTGGCCTATCATTGTTGTCAGTGGGAGCAATAGTACCCCCTAGTTGATGCCAGTGGGAGGAATTGTGCCCCATTGTCAGTGGCAGGAACTACAGTATGTCTGACTGTTGCCAATGGCGGGGAGTAGAGGGCCAAATAAAATAAAGCAGAGTCGCATCTGGACCCTGGGCCGCATTTTTGAGACCACTGATCTAGATTCATGTCTGGAGAGCTTTAAGGTGGCCAAAAACAGAAATTAAAACAAACATATGATCCTTGAATTTTTCTAGGTCATAAAGTGGGTGATGAGATCGGGAGTGATGGGTCTTATGGAACAACCACAAGCAGCCAACATGTCAACATTGCGGTCTCCAAAGGCGATAAGGCCACATGTCAACCAAAACTGCCAAACTCTTCTCGGGGAGGTAAGGAAATCATAAAACGAAGGACTAAGCACTCAGAAGAGAGACCGTTCATCTGTGCCTACTGCGGGAAGCAATTCAATTTCAAGTCAGTCTTCATCAACCACCAGAGGATTCACACTGGAGAGAAACCATACCAGTGCGCCGAATGTGGCAAATGTTTCAGCCAGAAGGGAAGCATGGTGGAACACCAGAAAATCCACAAAGGAGAGAAGCCCTTTGTTTGCCCCGATTGTGGCAAGAGCTTCATCCAGAGGGCCAACTTGTACCACCACCAGAAGAACCACATGAACGAGAAACCTTATCCATGCTCTGAATGTGACAAACGCTTTATCAACAGCTCCCGGTTGGCAGCACATCAGAAGATCCACTCCGGCTACAAGCCATTCAGCTGCCCTGACTGCGGGAAGAGTTTCATAAAGAACGCCAACCTTGTCATCCACCAAAGAGTTCACACCGGGGAAAAACCCTTCATGTGTTCCGAATGCGGAAAATGCTTTATCAAAAACTCCAACCTGGTTACCCATATGAGGGTTCACACAGGGGAAAAACCTTTTCGGTGTATAAAATGTGGACGGTGTTTTAGCCAGAGCTCTGTCCTGGTAAGGCACCAGAAGACCCATGGAGACTCAGGGGAACTGGTAAAGGTCAAAGTTTAGACTTAGAAAGTGAGTGAGCCTCTCCAGCAAAGACTTTTGCCACTTACTGATGTACAGTTTCTTAAAAAAAAATATCAAGGGCTTGTTGTATGAGCCTCCATTGTGGACTTAAAATGCAAACCCTAAAATGAATAGTTTTCTTGAAATCTGTAGCTCTCCATTGGTCCTTTGAGTGGGATTGACCCTGTGTAGAAGTAGGTTATGGAGTTGATGGATAAAAATCATTCCAAAATTTCTATAAGTCTTTCTTACTGATTCGATATCATGGAGTTGTTGAATTTTTACATGAAATAAAAGCTGAGCTTTGCTTTCTTCGGACTCTGTAACCACTCTTGCCGACCACCAGCATTATATTTCCTGCTAGCAGGCGGCGCCTCCAGGCACTGCGATGTACCTGCACATGGTTTAGGAGTGATCAGGATCACAACTATACTAGAGTCCTCAATAATAGTGTGTCCCCAAAAATGCACTTTGGTTTTTACCAAAGACATGTACATTTTGGTCTAAATTTATGAAGAAATTTTCAGTCCTTACTAAAAAATAAAAAACCCAGTGGTGATCAAATACCACCAAAAGAAAGCTCTATTTTCAAGGAAAAATTTGAAAAATGTTATTTGGATACAGCATGACAAAAATTCCCTGGTCACAAAGTGGGTAAAACCTTCCAGAGGTCAAGTGGTTAAAAAAAGTAATTTGCCCCCCAGCCAATACCCACCTTTGCTGTGATCCTCCTTCTACACCATTAATCTGTTGGAGCCCCTGGAAATGCATGGTACCTCTGGGGAGTTGGGCATGAGACCTTCTCCTAGGATGCAGTGCACAGGTCCAAGCCCTATATTCATTTAAGAATGATGTTAGGTATAGAAAAAGATGGGCTTTACAGAAGTTGTCATTCAACATCAGGCAAAGCCCAATCAGGGAGCCCCATGATAGCAGGAATGCTGAATCAATGGTCAGGCATCCTCTTGTGTGCCCTGCTTTCTCATTCACTCCATACACCCTCCTAAGTGAGCACCCCCACTCTATAACCCCAGCCCCTCATTGTGCATCCCTAATCATATTAATATTATATATATATTATATTAATATTACCTCCCACTCCCCCCCCTCTGGCTTAGTGGTAGTTGGAGGAGTTCTAGTGCCTGTCATACTGGTTGGCAGTGGTCCAGTGAAGGGACCATGAAGTAAAGAGATGGACAAGAGGAACCAGAGCCATCCTCAAGTGCACCAAGCAGCACACTGCCACACATTCACCTGGAGCGTGCCACTCACTCTCCTCAAGTCTGACCTAGAACTGCCTGGCTGGAGCTGCCCACACAGTCTAAGCCCTTGTACACACGGTCGGACATTCCGACGGAAAATGTCAGATCGGACCATGTTGTCGGATAATCCGACCGCGTGTGAGCTCCATCGGACTGTTTCAGCCGGAATATCCGACGGACCAAGTTTTCCAGCTTGGCTATAAAACTTTCCGACAACACGATCCGATCGGACCTTGTCCGATCATGTGTAGAGAATTCCGATCGGACAAAGTGCCACGCATGCTCAGATCAAATTCCTAGACCAAAGCTATTGGCTACTAGCCTGAACGTAGTCCCGTCGTAACGAAATAACGTCATCACGTTCTGAACGATCAGATTTTCCGACAACTTTGTCCGACCATATGTATGCAACAGTTTCGGACAAAATCAGACGGATTTGGTTGTCGGAATGTCCGACCGTGTGTACAAGGGCTAAGAGTGAGAGCGAGAGGAGGGAGTGTGCCACTGACAGGACCAGAGCAGGAGCACACACAAACTGATCTCACCCTCTTCTCATCTGAATCCTTACAAATTTAGCTCCCAGCGTGGCACAGTGGTGTAGTGGTTAGCACTCTCACCTAGCAGTAACAAGGGTCACTGGTTCAAATCCCAACCACGACACTACCTGCTTGGAGTTTGGATGTTCTCCCTGTGCCTGTGTGGGTTTCCCCCCACACTCCAAAGACATGCTGGTAGGTTAATTGGCTTCTGTCCAAAATTGGCCCTAGTATATGAATGGGGACCTTGGATTGTGGGCTCCTTGAGGGTAGGGACTGATGTGAGTGTGCAATGTACAGGGCTAGGGACAATTGTAGACACTCACTCAGGTTCAACTAGATGGACTGGTGTCTCTATTCAACCTTACTATGTTACAATCTATAAGGTCACCTACCCCTGTGGCCACACCCACACTATGCCACTACCTACCATGCCTTGTTCTCCTTTGTGTGGATGTGTCTGTCTTGTTCTAGAGGCAGGGCTTTGCTTCCTCATGTCAGAGCGTTCAAGTTTTGCAGTCAAATTTTAGAAAATCCCACTATAGATGGGCCATTAACATATAAAATGTAAAAAAATATATATATTTCTCAGAAGGCTTCATGTCCGACTTCAAGTATTTTTGAACAATGTCAGAATGAAGCTGGGTACACACTTGTACAGGTATCACTAAATGGTGGACTGTGGCCTGGATCCAGACCGAGTCACTGTTCCATTCCCCCACTATTTAGGTTTTTTCCCCTAGCCTCCACCGCTGTCCTCACAGTAGAGAGGAGAGCGGGAGGCAGGACCGCACTTGATGGAGGGCGGGAGCTGCCAGAGGTAACTCTTCAAATTAACCAGCAGGTGGTTGGTTGCTGGGGCAACAATGGAAGAAGGTGGCCTGGTCTGATGAATGATGTTTTCTTTTACATCATGTGGATGGCCAGGTGGGTGTGCGTCACTTACCCAATGAAGACATAGCACCAGGATGCAGTATGGGAAGAAGGTAAGCCTGCTGAAGCAGTGTGATGCTTTGGACAGTGTTCTGCTGGGAAACCTTGGTTCCTGCCATTCATGTGGATGTTACTTTGACATGTACCACCCACCTAAATATTGCTGCTGACCAAGTACACCCCTTCATGGAAATGGCATTCCCTGATGCAGTTGCCGCTTTCATCAGGATAATGCGCCCTGCCACATTGCAAAAATGGTTCAAGAAGGGTTTGAGGAACACAACAAGTTTGAGGTGTTGACTTGGCATCTGGATTCTGCAGATCTCAATCCAACGGTGCATTTGGGGGATGTGCTGGAACCACAAGTCCAATTCATGGAGGCCCCATCTTGCAACTTACGGGACTTAAAGGATCTTCTACTGATGGCTTGGTGTCAGATACCACAGCATACCTTCAGAGGTCTAGTGGAGGCCATACCTTGATAGGTCTGGGCTGTTTTGGTGGCAAAGTGGGCTGCTCAATAGTGGACGTACCTAATATTGGGTGGGTAGTCAAAAAGTTAGGTCTAATCAGTGTATCTACCGTACATTAGGTATTTTTTTAAAATAAATCTTGAGCATTACGTGATCCTTATGACTAGTTCATGTATCCACACTGCAAATATCAGCTTCATTAACTCTCTGGGCAGAGAGAAACTCCTCCCCCCCTCAACTTGACAAAGAAAGACGGATCACAGGTCGCTAATTCATAACATGAGGATTTGGGCACTTTTTGGATGAAGTGGTTTCTATTTGATTTTTTACCAGGACTTCTTCAGGCACAAAAAACACTCTTCCTTACTTTTCTGAGCACCGTTCAACATATTTCTTTAACATTACTGATGGCCAAAATGAATCATTTTAATTTCAGAAAAAAATTGGAGGACAGTTTTAACCTTTTTGGAGTCAATAAAAATTAAAAATTCAAGAATGGTAGTTCTTTCAAGGGTGCAATGGGCTTTAAAATTACTCCCGAGGGTTTACAGAAGCTCATTTCTACTATCCAGTGCCTTGTGCCAAAACAAGCCCCTCAATCACCTTGAGTACTTGTGTAGTATGCACATAAGAAATTTTGGAAAGGAGTTGTTTCCAAGGAGTTTTTAAGACATACATATAAGACGCCAGAGGTTGACCACCCAATAGCTAAAATACTGGTGAGCAAAATTGAATTTATATTTCAGCAAAATTTCAAGCAAAAATTTGGAAGTTTGGGCAAAGTTTTGACCTTTTTTGGAGTCAACAGAAAACTAAAATTAAAGGTGGTTCGTAGTGACTTCTAAGGTTGCAATTGACTTTAAATAATTTACTTATAGGATGCCAAAGGCTGAATCAGCCAACCAGGCTTCCTCTTCCTGGTCAGAATTCCTCCATTTCTCTTTGCTTCAGAACTGTCCCTCTTCTGGACCATCTGTCAATCCTTCCACGGTTGTCTTTCTTCTTGACCCAAATCCCTCCATCCCTCTTTTCTCCACATCTGTCCCTCTACTCAAGCCAAATCTCTCCATCCCTTCACAACTGTCCCACTTCTGTACCTAAATTCCTTCTTCCCTCTTTCTTCCACAACTGCCCCTCTTCTGAACTCTGAATCCCTCCATAACTGTCCATCTTCTGTCCCTAAATCCTTTTATTTCTCTTTCCTCTAAACTGTCGTTCTATTTCTTTGTCCCTCCACAACGGTCCTGTTTCTGGACCTAAATCTCTCCATCCCTCCAGAGTTGTACATCTTCTAGCTTCTAGACCTAAATACCTCTGTCCCTTTTTCCTCCACCACTGTCCCTTATCCAGACCAGAATTCCTCCATCTCTCTTTGCTTCAGCACTGTCCCTCTTCGGGACCATCTGTCGATCCTTCCACAGTTGTCTTTCTTCTGGACTCAAATCCCTCCTTCTGCCTCAACTGTCCCTCTCCTGAACCCAAATACCTCCAATCCCTCTCTCCTCTGCAACTGTCCCTCTTTAGGACCAAAACCCCTCCGTCCTCCTTTCCTCCACAACTATCAACCTCCTGGCTCCAAATTCCTCCACTGCCCCTTTCACAACTGTACCTTTTTATTCAATTTTGCTTAATAGAATGCTCAGCGTTCCTTGCAAACTACATGTCATGGAATCTCCCTGTATTCAAAGTTTATTTGTAAAATGTCGATTTTTATACAAATAATTATAAAATTATATAACATGTTGTATAAATTTCAGCTGTCTAAACAACATTTTGGTTTCCCGTTAACATAAATGACTACAACATTTAAACCATGAAAAAGTACAAAGTGAAGCTTGTAAAATAAATTCAAATGAAAGTAGGATCCCCACTAAATTATGTTTGGAAGGGTAATGCCGCGTACACGCGAGCGAATTGTCCGGCGTACTTAGTCCGGCAAACAATCCGGCGGATAGTCCGGCGGACTTTCTACCGAACGGACTTGGCCACACACGGACACACAGAAAGTCCGGCGTTTGCTAGCGCGATGATGTACAGCACGTACGACGGGACTAGAAAAAGGAAGTTCAATAGCCAGTAGCTTCCTTTTTCATACTTGGTTCTGAGCATGCGTCATTCTTAGTCCGCCGGACTAGCATACTCACGAACGTATTGTCCGCTGAAACCCAAGTCCGGTGGAAAGATTGGAGTGCAAAACTACTTTCTAAGTCCGCCAGACTTTACGCTGGAAAAGTCTGCTGAAGCCCACATGCGATCGAATTGTCTGCTGAAATGCGTTTCGGCGGACTAAGTACGCCGGACAATTCGCTCGTGTGTACGCGGCATTAGAACCACTGTTGGGCATTTATTGCTTTTTGTGTTCCCACTGGAAGACTTCCTTCTCTCAATTCCTTTGGCATCACGGGGACAGGAAGTGATTTGTAATGTCCCCAAAGGGGACACAGTGTCCCTGACCTCCTTCATCAAAGAGTAAGCATGTCCACTGCTATTATGAGCGTTCTAAAGGATATTAAGGTAGCTGCTCCCTACTGGCTCTACTGATAAACCTAATATTTATATTAAATCAATTTCAGTATTATAATAATTCGAATTATATAATTTGATATTTTAATAATTTTCACAAAAATTAGCCATTGTCCCTAATTCTCACACTTTTGGCGTGCCATAGAAACCCTTTGATTGTAAGGATCAGATGCAAAACTGCACCTTAGCAGTCAAAAGTCCAATAAGAAAATTTTAGCTGGATAACAAACCTCTCACAATAAACTGGCTAAGGCAAAACCCCTTTTGTTTTCAGTTTTGGATAGAGTAGGGAAGATTAGACCCTCTGTCAAGTTTTATTAGCCTGTTGTAGCATTGTCCTTGGTGATTATTGTCATTGCTGAGACAGAAAATGAGAGGACAGCCTACATTTCAAGTTGTCCCCAGGCCAAGAAACAAGGGGAAGTCTGCCAATACACCTTTTCTGGTGGAAACTGTCTAAAATGGGCATTCATTTTTGGGAGATTTCTTCTCACTTCCTGTTGCATCTCCAAGAGAGGACATGCAGAGAAATCCCCCCAGCAGGGTACAAACAGCAAAAAAAGCCTAACTCAGGGTTTCTCAACCAGGGTTCCATGAAGCCCTAGGGCTCCTCCAGAGGTTGCTAGGAGTTCCTTGAGCAATTTCTGCCTCTCAGATAAGTTTCCATTGACACCATTGATCCTTTTAGCTATCTGTAAGTGGGTAATTCTTCCCAATGACCACAAGTGTAAGGAACATTCTTCCCACTGATCACCAATGTAAGGGGCATTCTTCCCACTGACCACCAATGTAAGGAACATTCTTCCCACTGATCATCACACTAATGTATCATGAATTATAGATACAGTCATTTTTATAAGGGGTTACCTGAGACCGGAAAGTATTTTCAAGGGTTCCTCTTGAAAAGCTTGAGAAAGGCTGGCCTAACGCCACAATAGGATTTAAGGAAATCCAAGCTTTCTATGCCCCAACTTACAGGGAATGTGTTTTTTCGTCAGTTATTGGTTTACCTTTGGCAGGCCAATAGTGATCTCCACTCCTATTAGCACCATATGCATTAGGATGTAAGGTTATAATACAGTTTAGGTGTTACTTCCAATAGTATTCTGAGGTGTTGAAGGGAAGAAAAAGAAAAAATAATGGTAATTTTGAGTGACAATGTCACATCACTTTCTGTGAAGGTCTATTACTCTTCGCAGAATAACTTACTCCCCTGTTACTGTACATCTACAACCTAATCTCCTAAGCCCTACATGGGTAAAGAATAGAAGCACAAAAGCAGGACTAGCATAGACCCGAAATCCCATACATCCAAGCAAAAAATACAAAATCTTTTATTCTTAAAAAATAACCAATTACATTGTCCATCGCTGTGGGTGTTGGACAATGGACTTGGTTCGAAAGATGGCAAGAGCCATGGTGATGGACAATGTACTTGGTTCGAAAGATGTCATTACCATGGCTCTTGGCATCCTTTGAACCAAGTACATTGTCCATCACTGTGGCTCTTGGACAATGTGCTTGGCTAGAAAGATGGCAAGAGCCATGGTGATGGACAATGTACTTGGTTCAAAAGATGCCATCACCATGGCTCTTGGTATCTTTCGAATCAAGTACATTGTCCATCACCGTGGCTCTTGGCATCTATTGAACCAAGTACATTTTCTATCACTGTGGCTCTCGGCATGTTTTAAACCAAGTACATAGTCCATCACTGTGGCTCTTGGCATCTTCCAAACCAAAGGCACTGTTCATCGCCAAGACTCTTGCCATCTTTCAAACCAAGTACATTGGCCATCACCAAGACTCTTGACATCTATCCCTAATGATGACTGATCAACCATGAAAGACACATAAAAGCCCTACAGCATTCTACAAAGACTCAAGTCTATGGCATGTATTTTTCTGGTGAGTCCAAAGGCTTCAGTTAAAGTGTTTCCGTTATGTTGTATGCTGGTAACGCTTTGAAAGAGAGTATGATAGGCTACAAAAAACATGGCTGCCTTTAGGCCAAGAAGATGGGTTTTTGGGGTTCTCTGGATGACCAACACAAAATGTTTTGCCCTAACATTTCCCATACTGTAGACAAAGAGAATTTCTTTCTTCTCTCCTGAGATCAAAACATTTACCACACCTGGAGCATTAAAATGCTTAATTTTCTTTTGGAGATCTCACAAAAGGTTCCTCGTGGGTGGGGTTTTCTTGCGTTTTGAAAGATAACAGTTATAGGCCAAAGGTTTGCCGATCTCAAGGCAACTATGGGTATTTTCTTTGCCCTGCAGGGTCTGTTTTCTGAGCATGAAGATTGTATCCTAAAATCGTTTGCATTCACTTAACACATAAAAAGTCTTGTTCTGAAGTCTATAGCGGTACACATGGTGACGCTTTCAAACAAAACATGTTTGGAGGAACAAAGTGACATACTCAATTGATGTGGATCGTGGTCTTCAAACTTTCTAAACATAGGGCCCGTTTACCGTCCTTCAGACTTTAGGGGGGACCAGACTGTAGTAAGTGGGAGTGGAAACTGTCCGCGTGTCAGTGCAAGTAAACGATGCCCCATCTTTGGTATCAGTGGGAGGAATAGCACCCCATTATGGGTAGCACTAGGAGGAATAGTGTCCCATCGTTGATGTCAGTGGAAGGAATAGTGCCCCGTCACTGGTGTCAGTGGGAGAAATAGCGTTCCATTATTGGTTTCAGTGGGAGGAATAGTGCTCCATTGTTGGTGTCATTGGAAGAAACAGTGCCCCATCATTGGAAGAAATGTTGCCCCATCATTGGTGTCAGTGGAAGAAATAGTGCCCCATCACTGGTGTCATTAGGTGGAATAGTGCCCCATCCTTGGCACAATTGGGAGAAATAGTGCCCCGTTATTGGTGTCATTGGGAGGAATAGTGTCCTATTGTTGGTGTCATTGGGAGGAATAGTGCCCCATTGTTAGTGTCAGTGGATGTAATAGTGCCCCAAGGGCCAGATAAAGTCAAGCAAAGGGCCACATCTAGCTCTCGGGCCACAGTTTGGAGATCACTGATGCTGATGTTCTTCTGCTTCCCACACTCTTGTGTGCTCCAATAGTTTTCCACCACCGTTTTATCAAGAGCCACCTAAGGTGATCCAGATTGGCCAATGATTTCTGGCATTCTAAACACTAATTTTTTGAATCTGTCTTTTTTTTTAAATGTTTTTTTTATGGGTACTTGGGCCAGACCTGAGGCTCTTCAAGGGACCTTCCCCAATAAGGACTGACCCTCCGACTTTTATAGTCTGCTCCCTCAGAGGGTTGGGTCCTTGTGTGAGTGCGTAGATGACTACACAGGGTTTGCTTAAGCTTAAACTGCCTGCCGCATTCCGGACAGGTGAAAGGCTTTTCACCCGTATGGATAACCATATGGCGTGACAGCGTGTGTTTCGCCACAAAGCACTTCCCACACTCGGAACAGGTGAAAGGTCTCTCCCCAATGTGGCTCCTCTCATGAGTGAGGAGATTAGACTTCCCGGCAAAGGCCTTTCCGCACTGACGACACTCGAATGGCTTCTCTCCTCTGTGGCGCCTCTCATGAACGACAAGAAGACTTTTCCACCGGAAGCGCTTACCGCATTCGGAGCACTCGTAGCGTTTCTCCTCGCTGTGGGAGGTCTTGTGGCTGGTGAGCTGGGAACCGGTGGCAAAACATTTCCCACACTCTGGACACTTGTAAGGGCGCTCTCCCGTATGAATTCTTTGGTGGACGGTTAGATGAGCTTTGTATCGGAAGTGCTTGCCACAGTCCCCGCAAGAGAACCTGCCCTCTCCATTGCGCACTGGCTTGGTGTCTTCTTCCATATCTGACTCAAAGTCATCCTCTCCACTTGGGGAGCTGCACTCAGACTTTGTTCCAACAGTCTCTTTGCTTGGTATCATCAATATATTGTCTACCAGATTATGTGATCCTAGAAGATGGTCCTCTTTCTTAAAAGTTCTGTTGGCATAGACCTCGCCTGCTGGATGAGAAGACCACCATTATTTGAGAAGGCACAACTTTATTTTTTTGCTTCTTGGGGGAAGAGTTAGCTAACCCAGAGGTGTAACTAGAACCTTCAGGGCCCCGATGCAAGAAACCATGAGGGGCCCTCCTGACCCCTGGGGCCCTTTCCATCGCTCCCAGGGTCTATCTCTTTGAGCCCGGGGGCCCTTCCCACCGATCCTGGGGCACTTTATAAGCCCCAGTTCACACTGCTGCAACTTATGCAACACTAAGACGCATGACAAGTCAAAACACATTAATTTCAATGGGTTCCATTAATCAATGCAACTCTGACTTTGGTGCAATTTAAGTACCACAGATTGCAAAGTTAAATCACAAAAGTCGCAAGGAATTTACAAGTTGCACGACTGTGGGGTTGCAGAAGTGTGAACCGAGCCTTACGCTCCCACAGTGGGACCCTTTCACATGTTGTGTAGTGGGCCCCCTTCCTGCCGAGTTGGCCCCTGCTGCACGGTGGTAGAATGCCAGGGCCCAGTCACAAGTGCGACCTTTGCAACCCTGGTGGTTCTGCCACTGAGATAACCATACCAGAGTTTTAAGGAGAAGAACTAGAGTTTGATGGATCCTGACTCCCCCACTGGGCACAGGCCGTCTCCCCTGACTCTCCCACTGGGCACAGGCCGTCTCCCCTGACTCTCCCACTGGGCACAGGCCGTCTCCCCTGACTCTCCCACTGGGCACAGGCCGTCTCCCCTGACTCTCCCACTGGGCACAGGCCGTCTCCCCTGACTCTCCCACTGGGCACAGGCCGTCTCCCCTGACTCTCCCACTGGGCACAGGCCGTCTCCCCTGACTCTCCCACTGGGCACAGGCCGTCTCCCCTGACTCTCCCACTGGGCACAGGCCGTCTCCCCTGACTCCCCCACTGGGCACAGGCCGTCTCCCCTGACTCCCCCACTGGGCACAGGCCGTCTCCCCTGACTCCCCCACTGGGCACAGGCCGTCTCCCCTGACTCCCCCACTGGGCACAGGCCGTCTCCCCTGACTCCCCCACTGGGCACAGGCCGTCTCCCCTAACTCCCCCACTGGGCACAGGCCGTCTCCCCTAACTCCCCCACTGGGCACAGGCCATCTCCCCTGACTCCCCCACTGGGCACAGGCCATCTCCCCTGACTCCCCCACTGGGCACAGGCCATCTGCCCTGACTCCCCCACTGGGCACAGGCTGTCTCCCATGACTCCCCCACTGGGCACAGGCCATCTCCCCTGACTCTCCCACTGGACACAGGCCGTCTCCCCTGACTCTCCCACTGGGCACAGGCCGTCTCCCCTGATTCTCCCACTGGGCACAGGCCGTCTCCCCTGACTTCTCCACTGGGCACAGGCCCGTCTCCCCTGACTCCCCCACTGGGCACAGGCCCGTCTCCCCTGACTCCCCCACTGGGCACAGGCTGTCTCCCCTGACTTCCCCACTGGGTACAGACCCTCGTCTCTGGATTCAGTGTTTAATACTCACCTGTGCCAATCTCAGCAGGAATTTCCTCTTCCTTACACCGAATATATGGTTCTTCTGCTTCCTCTTCAACTTCTACTTTAACAACAATCAAGCCGCCATCCTGAGAATCACACAATAGTAATATTTCAATAGTGTGTGGTTTATAGCCTTATATTAAATGGAAAAGTATTGACTAGCAAAATCAAGGTAGGTTACATATACAGTAGGTGTGCTGGTCGGGTGTCAAACATTTGGCCATATAGTGTAGAGTAGAATTAGAGGATCACTGATTATACTTACAGAATAGTTTTGTGGGATCTTGGGAAGTTCCTGTGTGGATTTCTGGGAAATCTGAGGTTTGGTACATCTCTCTGGTGAGTTCTCATTACTGGATCCATCTGTAGGAAACACACACTGAATGAATACATTGTTTCTATGTGTTTATATCAGAGGATTTCTCCCTATTCCTCCACTTTATCATTTTGATGGATCTTATGACGTTCCTGTGTGGAATTCCGGGAATACAGAGGACGGGGACATCTCTCTGGTGGATTCCCATTACTGGATCCATCTGTAGGAAACACACATACCAGAGGATGTGCGTATCTAGGTGGACCCTTAATCCTCTTCTTTCCTTTACAAGAAATGGAAGTCTCCTCTTACCCGGTGATGTGAGGGCTGGCCGGTTCTCCATGACGTGCTTGTAGACATCCCAATGGCCTTCTAAATACTCCCACTCCTCCTTGGAGAAATAGACAGTGACATCCTGACACCTTATAGGAACCTGACACACACAATGATACAGTCACCATCCAGACACATCCCTTGTCTGTTACTGGATAATGTCCCAGAATTCCCACCACCGCTCACCTCTTTTGTTAGCAGCTCAATGATCTCGTTGGTGATGTCTAGGATCATCTTGTTCCTCTCAGGTACTGGCTTGTGAGTTGGAGGCTTCCTGGCAGTGTCCCGGCTCCTGTTCCATCCTTGGGACCCATAAGAGCAACTGCAAGGGTTCTTATGATGTCTTGATGTCTTCTTCACAACTGTGTAATCCTGGGTACCAAAGGAAATGAATGTTCAGTATTATGATACTTGGTTCTCATTCATTTCAAGATGAGACTGTGAATCCAGGTCTGTGTTTTATTATATTAATGACATGATAAGAGTGATGTCATGTGACCTCCCAGAATCCTCCTCACCTCTCCGGCCAGGTCTATTTTTTATTATTAGAAATTAGAGTGAATTGGGGCGGCACAGTGGTGTAGTGGTTAGCACTCTCACCTAGCAGTAAGAAGGGTCGCTGGTTCAAATCCCAACCACGACACTACCTGCCTGGAGTTTGCATGTTCTCCCTGTGCCTGTGTGGGTTTCCTCCCACAATCTAAAGACATGCAGGTAGGTTAATTGGCTTCTATCCAAAATTGGCCCTAGTATATGAATGGGGACCTTGGATTGTGGGCTCATTGAGGGTAGGGACCAATGTGAGTTTGCAATGTACAGGGATAGGGACAATTGTAGACACTCACTCAGGTTGAACTGGATGGACTGGTGTCTTTATTCAACCTTACTAACTATGAAACTATGATGTTATGTGACCTCTCAGAATCCTCCTCACCTCTCCGGTCAGGTCTGTGTTTTATTAATAGAGATAAGAGTGATGTCATGTGACCTCCCAGAATCCTCCTCACCTCTCCGGTCAGGTCTGTGTTTTATTAATAGAGATAAGAGTGATGTCATGTGACCTCCCAGAATCCTCCTCACCTCTCCGGTCAGGTCTGTGTTTTATTAATAGAGATAAGAGTGATGTCATGTGACCCCCCCAGAATCCTCCTCACCTCTCCGGTCAGGTCTGTGTTTTATTAATAGGGATAAGAGTGATGTCATGTGACCTCCCAGAATCCTCCTCACCTCTCCGGTCAGGTCTGTGTTTTATTAATAGAGATAAGAGTGATGTCATGTGACCTCCCAGAATCCTCCTCACCTCTCCGGTCAGGTCTACATTTTATTAATGTAGATAAGAGTGATGTCATGTGACCCCTCAGAATCCTCCTCACCTCTCCGGTCAGGTCTGTGTTTTATTAATAGAGATAAGAGTGATGTCATGTGACCTCCCAGAATCCTCCTCACCTCTCCGGTCAGGTCTACATTTTATTAATGTAGATAAGAGTGATGTCATGTGACCCCCCAGAATCCTCCTCACCTCTCCGGTCAGGTCTGTGTTTTATTAATAGAGATAAGAGTGATGTCATGTGACCTCCCAGAATCCTCCTCACCTCTCCGGTCAGGTCTACATTTTATTAATGTAGATAAGAGTGATGTCATGTGACCCCCCAGAATCCTCCTCACCTCTCCGGTCAGGTCTGTGTTTTATTAATAGAGATAAGAGTGATGTCATGTGACCTCCCAGAATCCTCCTCACCTCTCCGGTCAGGTCTGTGTTTTATTATTAGAGATAAGAGTGATGTCATGTGACCCCCCAGAATCCTCCTCACCTCTCCGGTCAGGTCTGTGTTTTATTAATAGAGATAAGAGTGATGTCGTGTGACCTCCCAGAATCCTCCTCACCTCTCCGGTCAGGTCTACCTTTTATTAATAGAGATAAGAGTGATGTCATGTGACCTCCCAGAATCCTCCTCACCTCTCCGGTCAGTAGGTAGATGATCTCCAGGGTGAGGTCCAGTAGCCTGTCAGTTACAGGAATTTCGGGGACCTTGTCCATCTTCAGGAAGTCACCTTGGAAATGTTCTTCAACTTCACGGTGTTCCCTGAAAGATAAAAAGAGATAGGAGGTTAGAGTGAACTGAAGGGTTCCGGCTCCAAGCGAAGGTAGCGTTAGGGGGAACAGGATACGGTTTTGGGGGTGATAAAATGCCATTTCTCAACCAGTTGCCTGCCCACTACGGCTCTACTTTAAAAACGGCAGAAAAATCCAGGATTATACTTGATAAAACTCGGGGACAAAAGTTTCCTGCTCTGGAGATCAGGACCACTGACAACGAAGTTACCGCTACCAATCAAAGTAACGGCCCTTTTCCTGGAGTTTTGCATTCAAAGACCTATGGGATCCGATCACGATACACAAAAAAGCTGCCTGTTCCCCACTTCCGACGCCTTGTCCATCTAAGTCAAGCCAATTCAATCCTTGCAAAGCAGTTTGGAGCATATAAAAATGTATCTCCACCAGCGCTATGGTGACCCGAAGATACCATAAACCCCTTATATAATTTCCAGCAAAAATAAGGCAGCATAAGAGACCAAACCTACCCCCCCATGGATGAAATAAGAAACAAAATAACAATAAAAGAGCCATCAGACCTCTAACGTCCTATAAAGCACACTGCAAACTCTGCTGATCCCTCACCACTCAACCACACCTTCTGCCGAGACTCACAAACGTGCTGGCTTGGTCAGCTGACCGCCCCCCAGGCACATGTGACCTTTGAACACCAGAGATGACTTCCTGTCTCAGCTGTAGGAGCCATTTTTCTGGAGCCTGACCTCGTTAGCTGTCGTTGGTTGTTTCTATACAATCTGCTTTACATTTACACATAGCTATGCAACACGTGGGCCTGCATGCTTCATATGTATTATAATATTAATATATATTATCATATCATAATACTAGTATAATATTAATATTATATTATAATAATATATATTAGCATAAATTTGAAACTATAATGTATAATAATATTTTAATATCTACTTAGCATTATTTAACTAAAGTTATATATATATATATATATATATATATATATATATATATATATAAACAAAAAAAAAAAAAAAATATATATATATATATATATATATATATATATATATATATATATATATATATATATATATATATATATATATATATACAAATGTAATATATTATAATTTTAGTTAAGTAATGCTAAGTAGATATTAAATTATTATTATACATTATAGTTTAAAATGTATTGTAATATATATATATATTACAATACATTTTAAACTATAATGTATAATAATATTTTAATACCTACCTAGCATTACTTAACTAAAATTGTAATATATAAAATTTTTATATATATATTTATTTTGTATTATATATATATATATATATATATATATATATATATGTATATATATATATATATATTTTTTTTTTTTAAATATAGATATTATATCTATCTATGTTTGTATTTATATGTATGATAAGCGTAAGCAGACTTACCCACTACAAAATTCCAGGTAAATCTAAACGCGTTTGTACAATCAGATTGGGACATGTGTGGTCGGCTTCCGGGCAATCAAACACACCTATTATAATCTGACGATACAATCTTCTTTAGATCTACAAGCACTCATGCAGTGCAGGGTCTTCCTGATTGGACACAAATTGATTGGGTAGTTTAGGTCACTCCCCATGTTGCATAGTTTCATAAAGCTAAAGTTGATTGTACAATCGATTGTAACGTGTATAGTAAGCTTTAGACTGTGATTGTACTAAACGTCAGAAAAATGCCAGCACGCTGGAAAAATAATGTCTTCCAATGTGATCCCTTATGCTCAAGTTCAATATATAACAGCTAAACCTGTCTGAGAATCAACTGGCCATCAAGAGCCAGCCATACACGTTACAATCTGATTGTACAATCTCTTTAGCTTTACCAACCACTATATAATTTCAGAGCTTTCTTCAATTATTCTTTCAATTTATATTCAGTTGGTTAGTTCTTTGAACAATGCAAGTGAAAAATTTCGGACTGTTGCAAATTTTTTCCCCAAAAAGTCAGCAACTGGAAAATTTGCACAGCCTGTGATTTTTCATGGCTAGGATCAGACTTGAAAGGTGTGTGGGCACCTCAGTGTTTGTGCAGACTACCTTCCACACTGTCGGGGGAAGCAGTACGAGCAATGACGGGGGAGGGGGATGCTAATGAAAGGTCTGGCTATGCTTAGACCTCCTCTGTCATGCCATTGCTTGGGGCTAGGTGAGTGCTTCTCACTTGGAGGACTTTGGTAGTTGCCGGATTGGACACATACTGGTTGGATAGATTAGGTAGGTCATCGTTTTGGTAAAATATAAAGTTGATTGTACAAAGATTATACGGTCAGTGTTGTAAGGTGGATGGTGACCCCCCTCACAGATGTAGATGGTACCGGGCTCGAAAGTTGCTGACCTCTCCCATCCAGGTGTCCTGCTGATCCAATGCCTTTGATACTTTCCAATTCACCGACCATGAAGCTGTATGTGAACTTCTGACTCCAGCGGTGGCTTATCGTTTTGAGGTTTCGGCGGAAGCCGTCAGAAGCATCAACCATGCAGATTTTTTTTTTTTGATTGGGGCGACCGGTTTGGAATTGGCGAACTTGGAACTCCCCTAACCTGACGCTAAATATGAATCCATAAATCCAACTGGTGATTGTCGGTCACCTCCAGCCGTGTAGTATTTTACAACCGAAGGCCAATAGGTATCTACCCAAAAAAATTGCAGCCATTACATTGAACCCCCAACCCCAAAACTCCAACTGGAATTCACCTTATTGAAATCAGCGTGGCAACATGATCAAAAAATATCATCCCGTGGAGAGTTACTATTGGTTTTGGTAGACGGGTGGACCTTCACCAGGATCTGATGTACCTCATGGTGACACCTCTCCTTAGGTGGTGGAAGAACATTGAAGGTAGACATGTGTGATTCGTATAATTACTAATCAAAATTTTGACAAATTTTTCAGTATTCACAAATCCTCCAAAATAACAAAATATAATTTGTCCAAAAAGACGAAGTTCGATTCGAATTTGGAAACAAATATGAAATGTAAAATTTGAATGCAGCTGCCAAATTTTTAAACAAAACTAAACTAAATGAATTCCACAAACAAATTTAGGTAAACAAAATTAGGGAATTGTCAAATCGAAAGAAAGCAAATTCTTTCGTTCTGCACATGTCTAGTTGGAAGGACCTTCATGCCCTTGTGATGGTCTTCCTAAGCTGGCTGTGAACCCTAAACCGTGGTTGATGGTTAACGAATGCCAAAGCTTTCTGTTTGTAGAGGGATTTGATGGCTCATCAATGAAGAACAACAATCAGACGGGTTCTCTAACATAACGAATGGACAGTGAGGGACCAGGGGGCCACCCCAAGGCCAAGTCCTCGTTAAACCACCTTCCAATCTGTATCCACCAAGAGATCATGAAGCTCACCTTGGTACAGCTCCAAGTCCTCAGCGGGATCCTGGAAGGGACAATGAATAGATGGACACCCGCAGGACAGCCACAGTGACCCTGAGCCGGAAGAGGGGGGAGGAACTGCCTGCAGGACAGGCTATCCCAGGAAGCCTTAACTCCTTCACTCCCGGGGAAATACCAACTCCTGGAATTTTTGGTACACATAAACTCACAAACTTCGGCCAACGCTAAGCGGTTCCTCTGTGTTTCTTACTTAGTGTGAAGCCAGATATCTGGTCCATTTTTTTTTGTCCTATTCGTAACCGTTTTGTCTGAGTATAGATCTATGTAGCATGTCCTAATCCACTTACTGTTGACAGACTCACTACCTCTGCTGGAAGTCTGTACCAATCATCAACTTCTCCTTTGGCAAATAATACTTTATAAGGTTAGCGTTGAACTTTCCAGTCTGAGGTCATGTCCCGGTATTCTTGATCCACTTGAAGGCTGCATTACGTATAAATACGTCAGCAGTTTCAAGTGGTATATTGGGATGATGCATGCAGCTACAGGCGTCATCCCGGTGTTCTGGCAGATAGTGTCCTGCCATCATATAGTGTCCGCTACGTACTGCGAATGCGCAGTATGGAGCAGAAGAATCTCCGAAGATGAATGGCGCCGTGAGTGGAGATGGTAGCCCTACCATCCAAGCGGACATAAGGTTGGGAAAATTAGAGGGCCCCTCGCGGGCTTGCAACGCTTCGCTCGCAACGCTTCGGGCTCGGCCTTGCTGCGCTCGGCTCTTTTATATTCCAACTCTATGTCCACCTGGACTCACGGCGCAGGCGCTGTTCATCTTCGGCTATTTTCGGAATCTGTGTGTGCTGTGTACTGTGCATGCACAGTACACAGCGGACACTATCCACTGGGAGGCAGTATATGATAGGACACCGGTATTGCTTTTTTTCAGCAGCTGATTCTGCTTTGCTAATTGGCTACTGGACTGCTAAGGCGGTAGAGCGGGGGTCCTTCCCTTCCCACCAGCCTCCGATGCCTCTCTGGGCTCTCCCATACCACGGGGAGCACAGAACTGAAGCTGGTGGTTCCACCAGCTTACCATAGAAGTGATCGGGGACTGGAATGTCCCTGACCATCTCTATAAATAGAATATACCCTCTAGTGGTAGGGATTTATATGCAGCAAAATGTCCAAGAAACTTTTTTTATATAATTAAAAACTGAAGTTTTGGAAAATAGTATAAAAAGTGCATTATCAAGATAAAAACAAATACACAGGTATGATAGCGACTAAAGGAGAGAATCAAAAATGAAAGTGCTAGACAAATGATGAAATCTAGAACATGTACAACATGTGATGACACCTGATGTGTTTTTTTTGTCCTTGTCCCTTCTGGTCAATTTGGCATGAACTGTTGCGATCTTCTCTCGAAAGCTGTGTACTGAGGATCAGATTATCGTACGATCGATCGATTCAAAAGGGGTATTTTTGGTCAGGTTTTCTCATCGTGCGTTCTAGGCTTTTGGTACTCTTTTTTTGGATGTGAACCCCTTCATTTATCCACAACTGTCTCTCCTTCATCCTCAACTGTTCCACTTCTAGACCAAATTCCCTTCACCCTCTTTTCCTCCACAACTGTCCCTGGACACTCTGGACCCGAATCCTTCTGTCCCTCTTCTGGACCTCAATCTATCCATCCCTCTTTTCCTTCACACCTGTCCCTCTTCTGGACCTGAATCCCTTTGTCCCCCCTTTGGACCTGAATCCATCTATCCCTTTTTTCCTCCACAACTGTCCCTCTCCTGGACACATATCCCTTTGTCCCTCTTCTGGACCCGAATGCCTCTATGCCCCTTATGGACCTGCATCTAACCATTCCTTTTTTCCTCCACAACTGTCCCTTCTCTGGACCCAACTCCCTCTGCCCCCCTTTTGGACCTGAATCTACCCATCCCTTTTTCCCTCCACAACTGTCTCTCTTCTGGAATTGAATCCCTCTGTCCTCCTTTTGGACCCGAATCCCTCTGTCTCCCTTCTGGTCCTGAATCTATCCATTCCTTTTTCCCTCCACAACTGTCTCTTTTCTAGACCCAAATCCCTCTGTCCCTCCTCTGGACCCGAATACCTCTGTCCCCCTTTTGGACCTGAATATATCCATCCCTTTTTTTCTCCACAACTGTCCCTCTTCTGGACCGGATTCCCTCTGTCCCCCTTCTGGACCCAAATCCCTCGGTCTCCCTTTTGGACCGGAATATATCCCATCCCTCTTTTCCTCGAAAACTGTCCCTCTTCTGGACCTAAATCCCTCTGCCCGCCTTCTGGAATCTTCATCATTGCTCTTACCATTGGCTCTGAGCTTGACCTTCAAATCTGAAAGCCGAGAGGAAAACATCCAAACTGGCCAACAGGACATGATAATTTTGTTTGTCCCTCCTCTGGACCCAACTTCCTCAATACTGCTTTGACAGCTGTTGCACTTTTGAATTGAAATCCCTACAACCCTTTTGCCTTCACTAAAATCCTTCTGGACCCAACCCCCCCCCCCCCCCTGTCCCTCATTCCTCCACACCTGTCCATCTTCTGGACCCAAATCCCTTCGTCCCTCATTTCTCCACAACTGTCCTTCTGGACCCGAATCCCTCATTCCTCCACAACCGTCCTTCTTCTGGACCCGAATCCCTCCATCCCTTATTCCTCCACAACTGTCTTTCTGGACCCGACTCCCGCCACAACTGTTCCTCTTCTGGACCCGAATCCCTCCATCCCTCATTCCTCTACAACTGTCCTTCTGGACCCAAATCTCTCCACAACTTTCCCTCTTCTGGACCCAAATCCTTCCATCCCTCACTTCCCCACAATTGTCCCTCTTCTGGACCTGAAACCCTCTGTGCCTTATTCCTCCACAACTGTCCTTCTAGACCCAATTCCCTCACTTCCACAACTGTCCCTCTTCTGGACCTGAATCCCTCATTCCTCCACAGCTGTCCTGGACCCAAATCCCTCATTCCTACAAAGCTGTCCTTCTTCTGGGCCCAAATCCTTCAATCCCTCATTTCTCCACACTAGACCTGAATTCCTCTGTCCCTTATTCCTCCACAACTGTCCCTCTTCTGGACCAGAATCCCCCATTCCTCCACAACTGTCCCTCTTCTGGACCAGAATCCCCCATTCCTCCACAACTATCCCTCTCCTGGACCAGAATACCCCATTCCCCCACAACTGTCCCTCTTCTGGACCAGAATCCCTCATTCCTCCACAACTGTCCTTCTGGACCGGAATCCCTCATTCCTCCACAATTGTCCTTCTGGACCAGAATCCCAGCCAAAAAAACTATTTTAACTAGCAGTGAGGGTAGGATTTAAAGCCTCCTATCAAAAGATAGGAAGTTATGAGAAATCTCTTCAGTGGGGTCAGAGACAAAACCATATTTTTTAGTAAAGTGGGGACAGGTTGAAAATGCTGACAGTTTTTGGTGCCATCCTGCTGGTGACAACAAATTTATCCCAAAGGTGTTCTATCGGGTTGAGGTCACGACTCTGTGAAGGTCAGTCAAGTTCTTCCTCCCCAAACTCGCTCATCCATGTCTTTATAGACCTTGCTTTGTGCATTGGCCCTAATCATTTGGTGGAGAGGGGGTTATGGTGTGGGGTTGTTTTTCAGGGGTTGAGCTTGGACCCCTAGTTCCAGTAAAGAAGGGATCTTTCCTGTTCCAACATGACTGCACACCAGTGCACAAAGCAAGGTCCATAAAGACACAAATGAGTGAGTTTGGGGGTGGAGGAACTTGACTGGCCTGCAGAGAATCCTGGCCTCAACCTGATAGAACACCATTGGGATGAATTAGAGCGGAAACTGCGAGCCAGGCCGTCTCTTCCAACACCCATGCTCCCCTTTTCCTCTAAACTCCTTGAACGCCTGGTTTACAACCAACTGAGTGACCACCTCATTAGGAATAACCTTCTTGATCCCCTTCAATCTGGATTTCGCCCTCAACACTCCACAGAAACTGCTCACAAATGACTTACTAACTGCAAAAACCAACAGGCAATATTCTGTACTCCGACTTCTGGATCTTTCAGCCACCTTTGACACAGTTGACCACCACCTCCTCCTCAAAAAACTTTACTCCCTTGGTCTACGTGACTATGCTCTTCAGTGGCTCTCATCCTACCTATCCCAACGCACCTTCAGTGTCACTTACAATTCTACTTCCTCCACTCCTCTTCTCTTCTCCGTTGGGGTTCCCCAAGGTTCTGTTCTTGGACCTCTGCCCTGGGTCAGCTGATAGCCTCTTGTGGCTTTCAATATAATTTCTACGCTGACGACACACAAATCTATTTCTCCACCCCTCAACTCACTCCATCAGTCTCCTCACGCATTACCAACTTACTAACTAGTCACAACACTTCCTCAAACTCAACTTGTCCAAAACCGAGCTTATAATATTTCCTCCCCCATGTGCCTCTTCCCCTGACTTCTCTGTCAAGAGCAATGGCACAACCATCCACCCATCCCCACATGTCAAGGTTCTAGGTGTTATCCTGGACTCTGAACTCTCCTTTCGGCCCCATATCCAATCACTTTCCAAAGCTTGGCGCCTCAACCTCTGCAACATCTCCAAGCTACGTCCCTCTCTAACCAAGGAAACCACAAAGCTCCCAATTCACTCCCTGGTTATCTCTCGCCTTGACTACTGCAACTCCGTCCTCATTGGCTTACCTTTAAATAGACTATCCCCCCTTCAGTCCATCATGAATGCTGCTGCCAGACTCATCCACCTTACAAACCGCTCAGTGTCTGCTACCCCTCTCTGACAATCCCTCCATTGGCTGCCACTTGCCCAACAGATTAAATTCAAAATACTAACATTAAAGTGGTTGTAAACCCTTACAAACCACTTTGACCTACAGGTAAGCCTTAATCTAGGTCTTAAGTCCAAGAAATATCTCCTAAACCTACACGGTTTAGGAGATATTTACCTGAAGACAGCCACCGCTGTCTACGGCGCATTCGCCATAGACAGCGGCGCATTCGCCGTAGACAGCGGCGCGCAGGGCACTGGGTAAGCCGCAGATTGCGGCAATATGCCGCGAGTGTCGGCTCCCGTGTGCATGCGCAGGAGTGACGGCATCGCTGCTCCGGCGAAAAAACAGCGCCGCAGCAGCGAGACCGACCAAGAAGATGGACGCTCGGAACTACAGGGGACAGCGGTGACTTTGCTGGCTCCTGTGTCAGGTAAGTGACACATAATGGGCTACTATGCGATGCAATGTGATGCATAGTAGTCCATTATGCTTTACCTTTGCAGGGAATCAAAGAGGAAGTAAACCCATCAGGGTTTACTTCCTCTTTAAGTTACAAAGCCATCCACAACTCTGCCCCCACCTACATCACTAGCCTAGTCTCAAAATACCAACCTAATCGCCCTCTTCGTTCCTCCCAAGACCTCCTGCTCTCTAGCTCCCTCATCACCTCCTCCCATATCCGCCTCCAGGACTTCTCCCGAGCCTCACCCATCCTCTGGAATTCGCTACCCCAATCTGTCAGACTGTCTCCAAATTTATCCACTTTTATGCCGCGTACACACGACCAGACTTTTCAACATCAAAAGTCCGACGGAATGATTCCGGCAGACCATTCGATCGTGTGTGGGTTGATTTGCAAAAGTCTGACAGACTTTAGAAATGGAACATGTTTCAAATTTTTCCGACAGAACTCCGCCGGACCCAGTTCCTACTGAGAAATCCGCTCGTGTGTATGCTAGTCCGACGGACAAAAAGCGACGCGAGGGCAGCTATTGGCTACTGGCTATGAACTTCCTTATTCTAGTCCGGTCGTACGTCATCATGTTCGAATCCGTCGGACTTTGGTGTGATTGTGTGTGGCCAAGTCTGTTCATTCGGAAAGTCCATCAGAACTCTGTCAGAACTCCGTCGAAAGTCTGTCGGACCTAGTCCCTCAAAGTCCGGTCGTGTGTACGCGGCATTAGGCGACCCCTGAAAACTTTCCTCTTCAGAGAAGCCTATCCTGCCTCCATCTAACAACTGCACCATTTTCTCCATTAGCTCATCCCCCACAGCTATTACCCTTTTGTATAACTTGACCCTCCCTCCTAGATTGTAAGTTCTAACGAGCAGGGCTCTCTGATACCCCCCTGTATTGAATTGTATTGTAATGGTACTGTCTGCCCTAATGCTGTAAAGCGCTGCGTAAACTGTTGGCGCTATATAAATCCTGTATAATAATAATAACATCAGTGCCTGACCTCACAAATGCGCTTCTGGAAGAACGGTCAAACATTCCCATAGACACACTGCTAAACCTTGTGGATGGCCTTCCCAGAAGAGTTGAAGCTGTTATAGCTGCAAAGGGTGGGTCTACTAACTATGGGATAGATTTATGGAATTTATATTTTTTTTACTAGTAATGGCGGTGATCAGTGATTTTTAGCAGGACTGTGACATTGCGGCACATAATTCTGACACTTTTTGGGGACCAGTGACACCAATAGCGTTCAGTGCTAAAAAAAAATGCACTGTAGCTGTAATAAGGACACTAGCAGGGAAGGGGTTAAAATGGGGGGGCGACCAAAAAGGGTTAAATGTGCTCCTTGGAAAATTAGTAGTAATTGACTGTACTCCACTCTCTACCCCTGACGAAGGTGTAACAACTGGAAACGCGTCGGGTATCGGGGTACATCACCCACTGAGAGTACTGATGTCATTTCATATCAAATGTTTATGTTGTATGTATGCATTTTTAAAGGTCAAGCGTCTTTTTAATATTTGATCATTTGGTGGATCTGTTATTATTGTAATAAAATCTTTTCTACATCAATATTAGTGTTGGTGGCCTTTCAAAGTCCCATATACGGGGGTATCCTCTTTTGTTTTTAAATGTGCTCCTAGGGAGGGCTTTGTAACTATGGGGGGGGGGGGTGGGTGCTTTGGCTGTGGGAAGACAGAGATCCGTGTTCCTGCTTAGCAGAAACACAGGATCTCCGTCTTCCCTACTAGCAGAGGGGAGATCTGCCTCTCGTGGATGATTGGCAGGTCCAATTGGCTCCCAATGTGTCCAATCACAGCGGAAGCTGGTCACTGCTTCAGACCTGGTGCTTTGGCTGTGGGAAGACAGAGATCCGTGTTCCTGCTTAGCAGAAACACAGGATCTCCGTCTCCCCCTACTAGCAGAGGGGAGATCTGCCTCTCGTGGATGATTGGGAGCCAATCGGTCCTGCCGATGTGTCCAATCACAGTGGGAGCTGGTCACTGCTGCAGACCTGGAACAGCAAAATTCACGTATGTGATTTCGCACAGAAGAGCTGCCGCCGCCCCCGCGATCTATGTACGTCCGGCCGGCAAGTGGCTAAAATTTCTGAGCATCGATGTTTTAAAATTTTAAGATGCATAGCAATAAGATACATAGCAATAAACAAAATAAAAAAATAAAACAAAGCCACGGATAGGGAGCAGAGAGTGTCTGCTGTGTCGTACTTATCCAGATATTGCTGGGGGTAGATTGGCCTTGCAGGAAAAAGCTTAGGTTCATCCTTGTCTCATTTCGTGTGTGTACTTACCTTCTCTTCTTTACCCCACCTTTCCATTCACCATCGGGAGCAAAGAGAAACAGCCAGTACTTCCAGGTATGGGGGAGCATGTGACTCCTCTATCATGTGACATTAATCCTGCTTGATGATTGGCCATTCAGGCACCACCAAGGGGCGGGCGGGTGAGTTCTCAGTCCTGTGTAGAGCATCTGCTAGGATAGTTTGAGAACTTACACTAAGAAATCATTATTAGCGAACAGAAACACAACATACACAGTGCCCGTGCCACCCGCGGACTCAATGTCGGCCGGTATCCTGGCGATCGTGTCACAGAGCTGCAGAACGGGGAAATGCCTTCTTTGCATCTCTGCCTTGAGACATGACAGAGATCACCGCTCCCCATCATCAGGAGCAGTGATCGATGTCGTGTCAGTGGTAGCCCACCCCCCACAGTTAGAATCACTCCCTAGGACACACTTAACCCCTTGATCGCCCCCTAGTGTTTAACCCCTTCCCTGCCAGTGTCATTTACACAGCAATCAGTGCATTTTTATAGCACTGATCGCTGTATAAATGACAACGGTCCCAAAATAGTGTCAAAAGCGTCCGCCATAATGTTGCAGTCCCGATTTAAAAAGTAAATAAAAATCACAGATTGCCGCCATTACTAGTAAAACATGAAACCCCGTGAAAACAAGCTTACCATTTTATTTAGAGACAGGAGCTTTGTAGACGCTATAACTTTTGCGCAAACCAATCAATAAACGCTTATTGCGATTTTTTTTTTTTTTTTTTTTAACAAAAATATGTAGAAGAATACGTATCGGCCTAAACTGTGGAAAAAAATGTTTTTTTTTATATATTTTTTTTCTAAATTGTCGCTCTTTGTTATTTTGTTTATAGCGCAAAAAAAAAAAAAATCAAATACCACCAAAAGAAAGCTCTATTTGTGGGAAAAAAAGGATGTCAATTTTGTTTGGGAGCCACGTCGCACGCCGGCGCAATTGTTAAACCGATACAGTGCCGAATCGCAAAAAGTGCTCTGGTCGGGAAGGGGGGTAAAATCTTCTGGGGCTGAAGCGGCTAATTTAGGACCCGCTGCTACGTCCCCATAGAGTAACACAGGCTAATTCACACTATATGAGCCAGAGAACCCGTGTGAATGAGCGCTTCATTTTTTTTTTTTTACAATTTTCTTTTCACAATACTGTGGGGGGCTTTGGTGAAATATGTTGGGTCTAAACAGACCTCCGATGTCTCACTTTTAAGAACATAGATCCCCAATCCTTTCTCTGCAGCCTCAGCTCTACTGAAAATGATAGAACAGGGAATGCTCTGTACAGAGGTTCCCTGTTCACTCACAAGCTGAAACAGTTTACTATGCTTCAGTCATAAATGAATGCGGTGAGTGATTGGTAACAATCACTTACTGGTGCTCATTCAAAAAAGGAAGGGGTCGGTAAATATGGAATCTTTACAATGGGGGCCAGGGCAGCAGAGGGAAGGGGACCCTGGACAGGAGGGGTGATCAGTGTGGTGGGGGAGGCACTTACTGGAACCAATCCCCTGTAGTACTGGAACCGATCCCCTGTAGTACTGGAACCGATCCCCTGTAGTACTGGAACCGATCCCTTGTAGTTCCTCCCTGCAGCAGCTGAAAGCCAGCAGTAGAGGAGGAGATAGCTGCAGGGGGGACAACAGGAGATCGGCTCTAGCAAATTTTAAAAGATTTAGAATTTCAGTAAGTCAGTTCAGATTGTTTTTAATAATTTATGATTCTGAACATAATAGGCCCTGCGGGAACCAATGCGGTGGACGATTAGGGGTTCCTGATCTTTTTAATTCAGCTCTGTTCCAGAATGAGTGATGTCCTTCGGTGCACCCATTTAAAGTCCACTTACACAATCTACTTTTTGGAGTCTGCCCTTAATTGGTGGGGCCGATACCCAGGAGAGCACCCGAGGAGCAATGAAATCTGTTTAGCAGATCACCAGCTCATTAGTACCCTCATTCACCAGATCCCATGTAGTATTCCCAGCTCTACTGATCCCCGACTCATTAGTAAGCCCCAGCCCTGCTGATCCCCCACTCAGTAGTAACCCCCAGCTCTGCTGATCCCCCGCTCAGTAGTAACCCCCAGCTCTGCTGATCCCCCGCTCAGTAGTAACCCCCAGCTCTGCTGATCCCCCACTCAGTAGTAACCCCCAGCCCTGCTGATCCCCCACTCAGTAGTAACCCCCAGCTCTGCTGATCCCCTGCTCAGTAGTAACCCCCAGCTCTGCTGATCCCCCCCCACTCAGTAGTAACCCCCAGCTCTGCTGATCCCCCGCTCAGTAGTGCCCTCAGCCAGGGCCGGATTAACATAGGGGCTATTGGAGCTGCAGCTCCAGGCCCCTTTCTCAAGATAGGCCCATTTGCCCAAAAAAAAAAAGATTGACTGCGAGGATTGTAGCTTGGCGATCAGGAGTCACAGAGACCCCACATGTGGGGGGTAGGTATCTAAAGACCCACTCCGGCACCGGTTAAAATATGGGGCTGTTATCATCTATGGTCCCAGAGATACAGGGCTCCTCGCACAGCCTATCAGAAGCTACATACAGAGCGGTCAGTATAAATACAGCTGGAACACTCTGCAGCAGACGGAGAGGATGACCTCACAGTGCTTATAATAATTATTTGTATTTTACTTATGATAATTAACCCCTTGTCACCCAGGCCCATTCTGAGACTTCTCTCCTACATGTAAAAATCATCATTTTTTTATGCTAGAAAATTACTCAGAACCCTCAAGCATTATATATTGTTTTAGCAGAGACCCTATGGAATAAAATGGTGGTCTTTGCAACTTTTTATGTTTTTATGATATTTTAAGTAATTTTTCAAACTTTTTTCTGGAAAGAAACTGTTTCATTCATAAAAAAACAAAACACTAAAGTTATCACGATTTTTTGTTGTGTACTAAGCGATGCTTTACATTTTTTTACAGGTTACATGTTGAGTTACAGAGGAGGTCTAGTGCTAGAATTATTGCTCTCGCTCTAATGATCTTGGCGTATGTAACCTGTGTGTATCTGGCTCTGATACTAACCAGTGCCTACCCAGGGACTGACTAGTATCTCTCCCCAGCCTGTCCCCACACACCCTCTCACCTGCTGACCTGTGAATGGGGCAATCACTCCCGCAGTGTTATTGTGTTCTGCCAGTGAATACAATGATTAGTGTTGCTAACTATAGGTGGCAGCACTGATTATTTTGAGGAAAACCTGACAGGCTGGTTGTACTCAAGTCGGTTAATAGGTTGACTTGTATAAAACCAGCTAGCCCATACATAGATCGACTATGGCTGGTCTCTGCTTAATTGGTGTAATTACAATCCATGTATGGCCCGCTTAACCACTACGCAGTCCCTAAACATCCTTCCACAAACCTTTACATTTTTCCTTCCCAGATTACGTCATCCTCCTCTCCTATACATAGTGCCCGCTGTCATACTCTCCACACTTCTCTCCTATACATAGTGCCTACTGTCATACTCTCCTCACTTCTCTCCTATACCTTATGCCCGCTGTCATATCCTACACACCCCTCTCTTGTACATAGTGCCCGCTGTCATACACTTCTCTCCTGTGCATAGTGCCCACTGTCGTACCCTCCACACTCCTCTCCTATACATAGTGCCCACCGTCATACCCTCCACACTCCTCTCCTGTACATACTACTCACTGTCATACCCTCCACACTCCTCTCCTATACATAGTGCCCACTGTCATACCCTCCACACTTCTCTCCTATACATAGTGCCCACTGTCATACCCTCCACACTTCTCTCCTATACATAGTGCCCACTGTCATACCCTCCACACTCCTCTCCTGTACATACTACTCACTGTCATACCTTCCATACTCCTCTCCTATACATAGTGCCCACCGTCATATCCTCCCTCCACACTCCTCTCCTGTAATTACTGCTTATGATCCTACTCTCCACACTTCTCTCCTGTACATAGTGCCCACTGTCATACCCTCCACACTCCTGTACATTTTGCTCACTGTCATACCCTCCACACTCTTCTCTTATACATAGTGCCCAATGTCATACCCTCTACACTACTCTGCTGTGCATAGTCATACTGCCCACTGTCATACGCTTCACACTCCTCTCCTGTACATAGTGCCTTCTGCCATACCCTCTGCACTCCTCTCATGTACATAGTGCCCACTGTTAGACCCTCCACATTACTCTCCCTCACCTGCACATACTTCTCACTTTTCTAACATCCGTACTCCTCCCCTATGCCTCTTACCCACAAAAACTGTTCTTTAAAATTATACAGAATATCCTCAATGTTACCAGCTCTAGAGGGGGCACTTTTGTCAGTTCAACTAAAGGAAATCTCACAGTCCTCATATTTGTTCTGCCCCATTATTAGTATTTATTTCATTTTGTAATTACTATTGTGATGTATAGAGGAACACGGGGGATGTCAGCTACTCTAAATATAACACTTGAAAAAAAAGCGTCCCTGAAAATATTTTTGAAATGTTGACAACTATGCACTTAGGCACTGCCCAAGGGCCACAGGGTCAGTAGGGGGCCCCATGAGAGGCTCCTGTGATATTAAAGTGGTAGTAAACTTTTCTAACATTACTACTTTTTAGAGGCCCTGGGGTAGGTTATGCCATAATGTACAAGTATGCACAGCATATTAGCACATTAGGGCACACTTAAATTGTCAGACTGAGCCCTCCAGTGCTGTGCTGTGATCAATCCGGCGGGACCCGGGCACTTCCATCTTCACCCGGACTTCCTTCTGGGTTCTGTGCCTTCGGACACTTGCCTTGGCCAGGCTGTGTTGATGTCATTCCCACACACGCTCATGTGCATCTCCCATTTCTCTCTCATCCTCCCTCCCTTACCCCTCACACCTTTCATCCCTTTTCTCGCTCTCTCATCCTCCCTCTCTCTCTTTAATTAAATTTTTTATAACAAAAAATAGTTAGCATTTTTATTTATTTGTTTATAAAAGGCTCCACCAAAATCCTCAGCACCAGGCCCATGATGTTCTTAATCTGGCCCTGCTGATTCCCCGCTCAGTAGTAACCCCCAGCTCTGCTGATCCCCCGCTCAGTAGTAACCCACAGCTCTGCTGATCCCCCGCTCAGTAGTAACCCCCAGCTCTGCTGATCCCCCGCTCAGTAGTAACCCCCAGCTCTGCTGATCCCCCGCTCAGTAGTAACCCCCAGCTCTGCTGATCCCCCGCTCAGTAGTAACCCCCAGCTCTGCTGATCCCCCGCTCAGTAGTAACCCCCAGCTCTGCTGATCCCCCACTCAGTAGTAACCCACAGCTCTGCTGATCCCCCACTCAGTAGTAACCCACAGCTCTGCTGATCCCCCACTCAGTAGTAACCCACAAGCTCTGCTGATCCCCCACTCAGTAGTAACCCCCAGATTTGCTGATCCCCCACTCAGTAGTAACCCCCAGCTATGCTGATCCTCTGGTTTGCTGAGCCTCCTCTCTTTCTCTGGTCCCCACTCACCTCCCAATATATTGCTCCTATGCTGCTGACCACGTTAAACATCTGCTAGTTTCTCCTGTTCCAGCCACCAGCTCTGTTGATCCTCTCTCTCCGTTCCCTGCTCACCTTCTGCTATAGCGTTCCCATGTTGCACATCACGTGTGCCGTCTAGTAGTTGCTCTGCTCCAGGCTGGACCCTGCTCACCTTTCTGCTGCTTCACACCAGATGTGACATCTGCACCAGACACTCCCAGAATATATTCACATGAACCGAAAGTGACTGCTGATGACGTCTTTCCTGTTCACTTGATGGTTTCCCAGTGCATCCTGGGATACCTCATACCTCCAAAACAAAGCGAGGCTAACACTGAATAATAAGCCCTCAAAAGCTACTGGTGGAGGCTTTGGAGACACTTTGACGCACCAAGAAAGTGACATGGGGTATAATTTTTGAAGTGACGCAAAGCGAAAAAAAAAAACACAACAGTATAAACTGGACTGCAAGCTTACCATTTTATTTAGAGACAGGAGCTTTGACTGGCATTCAGAGTGCTTTAAAAATGCTTGTGCAGTGCCACATTTTGAAGCAAGCATAATTGAGCCCTTAATCAAGTATCAAAAGCTTAAAGCGTCATCCACATTCATGTACAAATAGAGGACAGGGAGAAGGACAAGTGAGCAAAACAACGTTTAAACTGCAAGGTTCAATAAGAACCTAATTGGAATCTGAGAATAAAATAAAAATATAAATAAAAAAAGAAGAGTCCTCCCCTAGGCTCACGATCCGTTTTTAGCACTTGAGTGGTGGACTTTGCGATGAGCCACCAACCCAGAGCCAGAAGTAAAGGACAGCTCACAGTCCTGGCAAGCGTAGGGCTTTTCGCCCGTGTGTATCCGCTCGTGGGCTCTAAGGTTCCCGTTGCAGCTGAAACATTTCCCGCACTCCCGGCACTCGTACGGCTTTTCCCCTGTGTGGCTCCGGTGGTGCAAGACCAGGCTCTTCTTGTCTCTAAAACATTTCCCGCACTCAGAGCAGGAAAACGGCCTCTCGTCGCTGTGGGTCATCTTATGTCTCGTCAGATCTGAGTTAATTGAGAAGCACTTCCCGCACTCAGAGCAGGCAAACGGTTTGTTCCCGGTGTGGTTTTTCTGGTGCTGGGCCAGGCTGCTCCTATCTTTGTAGCCCTCGCCGCATTCAGAGCACGTGTAGGGTTTCTCGCCCGTGTGGGACCTCTGATGGGAGAGAAGCTGAGAGTTGCGGAGGAAGGCTTTCCCGCACTCGGAACACGAGAACGGTTTCTGACCCGTGTGGATCTTCTGATGTCGGATGAGGTTTCCGTTGTCGCTGAAGCCTTTCCCGCATACGGGGCAGGAAAACGGCTTTTCGCCGGTGTGGCTGCGTTGATGGACCACCAAACGGGCTTTGTCTCTGAATCCTTTGCCGCACTCGGAGCAGGAGAAAGGTTTCTCCCCAGTGTGAGTCTTTTCATGCTTTTTAAGCTCTTCCTTCAGGAAGAAGGCCTTGTTGCATTCTGAGCAATGGAATGTCTTCTCCTTGCCGTGCTTCCTCTGCACGTGGTTGACCATGGCCGCCTTCTGCGTGAACTGCTTCCCGCATTCTTGGCACTGGAAGGCTTTCTCGCCGGTGTGAATCTTCTTGTGCTGTTTCAGGTGACTCTTGTTAAAGAAGTGCTTGTCGCATTCGGAGCACTCAAACACTCTCTTACCGTCAAGAACCTTCTCGAAGATGCCATTTTCCTCGTCGTTCCTGGAGTGCGTGCTCTTTGCTTCGCCCGTGTGCGTTTTTTCGTGCTTGACGAGTTCATTTTTTACAGCGAACCGCTTATCGCACTCGCTGCAGGCGAACGGCCTCTCTCCAGTGTGGACCCTTTGGTGGCCCCGTAGGTGGCTACTGCGGGCAAACCCTCTTCCACATTCAGAGCATTTAAAGGGCTTTTCTCCGGTGTGGGTGGCCTTGTGGCTATAGAGGTGCGAGTTAGTGGAGAAACGTCTCCCGCACTCTGGACATTCATAGGGCTTTTCTCCGGTGTGGGTCAATTGGTGGTGTCGAAGCCGAGGCATGGTTGGGAAGGTTTTGCCACATTCAGAACAAGGGAATGGCTTGGCACCTGTGTGGTTCATCTCGTGCCTGTGGAGCAAGTACTTCATGGTGAAACCTTTGCCGCATTCAGAGCACTGGAACGGCCTTTCACCCGTGTGGCACTTCTCGTGCGTCGAAAGGCTCGTCGTCGTTGCAAATCTTTTCCCGCACTCGTCACACTGGTACGGCTTCACCCCAGTGTGGGTGCGCTGATGGACCTGTAGGTGCTGTTTTTGTGTGAAGCGTTTTCCGCACTCTGAACACTCATAAGGCCTCTCTCCCGTATGAGTCCTCTGGTGGATGGTGAGCAGAGAGTTGGAAATGAAGCTCTTCCCACACTCAGGGCAGAAAAACTTGGGCTTTCCTTTGCTTGTTGTATTTCCACGATCTTCTTCAAAGTCTGTCTCGGAATAGGAATCCTCCTCAACACTAGTAGTGCTGCATTCGGTGCTGCTATCGCTGTACTCCATACCTGCCGCAACTCTTTATAGGTCTGCTGCAATGGATTCTGGGAGAGGACTAGTTCTTCAATGGCACATGATGTACAAAGCTAACTACTGAGATCTCTCCATTACGCTGGCTGGTGGTGAACCTACTGGAAGGGAAAATATTAGATATATGAACAGGATGGCCACTAAACACAGATTTCATCATCGTTAAGTATCAATAGGCACCATAACATGAGCTTATGAACACAGGCTGCAAATTTGTCAGCTTTTTATGGCCATGTGTCCCTGCAAGAATTCTTCGCTCGCCTTCTATTTGGGGGACAATGTTATTGCAGGGACAGGAAGTGAGAGGAAACCTCTCCAATGGGGCTTTGGACACCAATAATACCTTCCCTACCTGATCTAGAACTATATATGGTGTCACACTCTGCAGTATATAAAGTTGAGGATATAAAATATTAGAGAAGATGGTAGGAGACGTGATACACGATCAGGGCCATCTTTAGTGCAGGGCAAACGGGGCACCTGCCCTGGGCCCAATGTTTGTAGGGGGCCCGCCTTCCTGGGGGGCTCTGCACGTGCAGCGTGCGAACACGCCGGAGCTCATCCTTACTTTGCAGTGATTCCCCCTCCCGGGGACCGATAGGCATGAAGGTGTGAAGACGATGGGATGGATATCCGCCCCCATTCTCGGATTCCTATGAATAACATTGGAGACCAGGCCCACCTGACTGCCACTCTCTTGGCTGCTGTCAGCACTACCACTCACCCCCTGGCATCTATGGGAACCTTAAGGTTTCTCTTATTGCTAGAATCGGGTCCAGAGCACACCTACCGGCCATAATAATAATACAATGTATATAGGTGGCCCCCTCCATGCACTCACCCCAGCCTCTGCCCGCACACTCACTCCCAGACTAAAGTGCAAACTTTTACCAGCACTGCGCATGCTCATCCTCTAATAAGTTCCTGTACGTGCGTAATGCGCCCTGCCGCATGGACTGGAAAGCCGTCATGAAGCCTTCCGCGGCCATGTTGGTTGAGGGCAGCTCGCCGCGGACGCACCAGTTCGGGTCCGGGAGTGGAGCGGGTCTGGTCGGAGGCTGCAGAGGGGCACACGGTGCTCAGACGGCAACGACTACACCCCCCCCCCCCCGCACCGTGTTCACCCGCGGAGAACGGGAGAGCAGCGGGGCCGAGCAATGGCTACACCGCGCTACGGTGCTGCGGAGGAGTCAGTTGTGAAATAAGAGAGAATGTTCTGCACAGCGCCACCTGGAGGTCACCGCCAGAACTGCCCGCCGCTTGCAAGGGGCTCAATTCACTATTCACTAAGCTACCACACCAGGATAAGGTCACTGATATTAAAAATAAAGTAAATGATTTCCAGTTGTGTCCAATGAAATTGGAAAATGATCATCACATGGCTGAACATATAGTGCCTTAAAGGGTTACTTCACATTTACAGAAATACTGTAAAAGCTAAACTGACACTGGACAGTCTCCCCGTCCCCGCTGTACTTACCTCTGGGTTGCCAAGCTGCCAGAACCCCTACAGCTCCCACAGCCTCGAGCTTAGAAATCCTCGCTCTCCTCCTCTGTCAGGGTTACCAGGATGGACCAGATGGATTCGAAGGGAATATGATGATGGCACTAACCAATCAGAATCCATCTGATTCATCCTGGAAGCGCTGACAGAGAAGATGGGGGGGGGGGATTTCTAATCTCCAGGCACCTATGGGGGCTGACAGCTCGGCAACCCAGAGGTAAGTACAGCGAGGACTGGGGGGTGGGATGGGTGTCCGGGGTTGGTTCACTTTTACATCTTTTCTGGAAAGGTGATTTCAGATTATTTGAAATATATGGAGGGATTTGGGTCAAGATTTGTGGTGGATCAAGAGATATGGATCCAGAAGAGAGAGAAATGAGGAGGGACAGAGGAATCTGGGAAAAGTTATGGAAGTAATGGAGAAATTAGGATCTGGAAGAGGGACAGTTATGGAGAAAAGAGGGAAGGATTCATTTTGCTACAGAATTGTGGAGGAAAGAGGCACTGAAAAGAGGGACAGTTACAAAGTAAATAGGGATGGAAGGATTTGAGTCCAGAAGAAGGACAGTTGATGAGGAAAGATGGATTGAGGGATTTGGATCCAGAAGAGAGACAGTTGTGAAGAGGAAAGAGTGGAATTTGGTTGTAGGAAGGAGGGATTCAAATCCAGAAGAGGGAAAGCTGAAGCGGAAAGATGGATTGAGGGATTCAGGTCCAGAAGAGGAACAGTTGAGGAGGAAAGATGGATTGGGGAGATTTGGGTCCAGAACAGAGACAGTTGTGGAGAAGGAAGAGGGAATTTGGTAGCAGTAGTGAGACAGTTGTAGGAGAGAGCGACTCAGGTCCAGAAGAGGGACAGTTGTAGGAGAGAGTAATTCAGGTCCAGAAGAGGGACAGTTGTAGGAGAGAGTAATTCAGGTCCAGAAGAGGCAGAGTTGTAGGAGAGTGTAATTCAGGTCCAGAAGAGGGACAGTTGTAGGAGAGAGTAATTCAGGTCCAGAAGAGGGACAGTTGTAGGAGAGAGTAATTCAGGTCCAGAAGAGGGACAGTTGTAGGAGAGAGTAATTCAGGGCCAGAAGAGGGACAGTTGTAGGAGAGAGTAATTCAGGTCCAGAAGAGGGACAATTGTAGCAGAGAGTAATTCAGGTCCAGAAGAGGGACAGTTGTAGGAGAGAGTAATTCAGGTCCAGAAGAGGGACAATTGTAGGAGAGAGTAATTCAGGTCCAGAAGAGGGACAGTTGTAGGAGAGAGTAATTCAGGTCCAGAAGAGGGACAGTTGTAGGAGAGAGTAATTCAGGTCCAGAAGAGGCAGAGTTAGAGGAGAGAGTAATTCAGGTCCAGAAGAGGGACAATTGTAGGAGAGAGTAATTCAGGTCCAGAAGAGGGACAGTTGTAGGAGAGAGTAATTCAGGTCCAGAAGAGGGACAATTGTAGGAGAGAGTAATTCAGGTCCAGAAGAGGGACAATTGTAGGAGAGAGTAATTCAGGTCCAGAAGAGGGACAATTGTAGGAGAGAGTAATTCAGGTCCAGAAGAGGGACAGTTGTAGGAGAGAGTAATTCAGGTCCAGAAGAGGGACAGTTGTAGGAGAGAGTAATTCAGGTCCAGAAGAGGGACAGTTGTAGGAGAGAGTAATTCAGGTCCAGAAGAGGCAGAGTTAGAGGAGAGAGTAATTCAGGTCCAGAAGAGGGACAGTTGTAGGAGAGAGTAATTCAGGGCCAGAAGAGGGACAGTTGTAGGAGAGAGTAATTCAGGGCCAGAAGAGGGACAGTTGTAGGAGAGAGTAATTCAGGTCCAGAAGAGGGACAATTGTAGGAGAGAGTAATTCAGGTCCAGAAGAGGGACAGTTGTAGGAGAGAGTAATTCAGGTCCAGAAGAGGGACAGTTGTAGGAGAGAGTAATTCAGGTCCAGAAGAGGGACAGTTGTAGGAGAGAGTAATTCAGGTCCAGAAGAGGGACAGTTGTAGGAGAGAGTAATTCAGGTCCAGAAGAGGGACAGTTGTAGGAGAGAGTAATTCAGGTCCAGAAGAGGGACAGTTGTAGGAGAGAGTAATTCAGGTCCAGGTGAGGCAGAGTTGTGAAGGAAAAATGAGTGGAGGGATTTAGGCCCAGAAGAGGGACAGTTGAAGAGGAAAAAGGGATGGAGGGATTCAGGTCTAGAAGAGGGAATGTTGTGGAGAAGGAAGAGGGGATTTGGTTGCAGTAGAGGGACAGTTGTAAGTGAGGGGGATTCAGGTCCAGAAGAGGGACAGTTTTAGGAGAGAGCGACTCAGGTCCAGAAGAGAGACAGTTGTAGGTGAGAGTGATTCAGGTCCAGATGAGGGACAGTTATAGGAAAGAGCGATTCAGGTCCAGAAGAAGCAGAGTTGACAAGGAAAAATGGGTGGAGGGATATAGGTCCAGAAGAAGGACAGTTGAAGAGGAAAGATGTAGGGATTCAGGTCCAGAAGAGGGACCATTGTGGAGAAGGAAGAGGGGATTTGGTTGCAGTAGAGGGACAGTTGTAAGTGAGAGGGAATCAGGTCCAGAAGAGGGACAGTTGGAGAAGAGAGAGATTCAGGTCCAATAAAGGGACACTTGAGCAAGAGAGAGGAATAAAGGGATTTGGATCCAGGACAGTTGTGGAGGGACACTGGGCTTAGGACCCAGAAAAACTAAAGTTATGGAGGAAAGAAGGATGAAAGGATGTGGTTATAGAAAAGGGACTGTTGTGAAAGAAAAGAGGGATTTGGGTGCAGAAGAGGAACAGTTATAGATTAAAGAGAGATGGAGGGATTTAGGTCTATATGAGGGACAGTGGTATAGGAAATAGGAAATAGGGACAGTTACAGAGGACAGAGAGATTTAGGACCAGAAGGACAGTTGCGTTCAAAATATGGATAGAGTGATTCAGAAGAGGCACAGCTGTGGAAGAGAGACGGATGAAGGGATTCAGGTCCACAAGAGGGACAATTGTGGTGAAGAATGAAGGAATTTGGTATCAGAAGAGGGACAGTTGTGGGAGAGAGGGATTAGGGGATTTGGGTTCAGAAGTGGGACAGTTGTGGGTGAGAGGGATTTGGGTCCAGAAGAGGGACAGTTGTGGATGACAGGGATTGAGGGATTTGGGTCCAGAAAAGGAACAGTTGTGAATGAAAGAGATATGGAGGGATTCAATTCTAGACAAGGTATAGATGTGGAGGAAAGAAGGACAGTTACAGGGGAAAGAGGGGCAGAGGGATTTGAGCATAGAAGAGGGACAGATGTAGAGGAGAGAGGTGGAGTGATTTAGGTCTGGAAAAAGGAAAATTTTACAAGAAAAGAGGGATGAGGGTAATTGAGCCCAGAAAAGGGATGGAAGGATGTGGGTGCAGAAGATGGACAGTGGAAAAAAGAAGGATGGAGTGATTTGTGCCTGGAAGCACAGTTGTGGAGGAACAAGGGACTGAGGGTTTTGGATCTAGGAGGACCTAATGCCGCGTACACGTGACCGGACTTTTCGACGGACTAGGTCAGACAGACTTTCTGAACGAAACTGACTTGGCCACACACGACCGGACTAAGTCAGTTCGAAAGTCCGTTCATTATGAACGTGATGACATAAACGGGACTAAAGGAAGCTCAGTAGCCAATAGCTGCCCTTGCGTCATATTTGGTCCATCAGACGAGCACACAGACGAACGGTTTTCCCGTTTTTTAGTCCGTCGGATAGATTTGAAACATGTTTTATTTCTAGGTCCATCTGACTTTTGGGAAGAAAAAGTCAGCTGGAGCCCACAGACGATCGAATTGTCTGACGGATTCCGGTCCGCCGGAAAGTCTGATCGTGTGTACATGGCATTAGTGAAGACAAAAGGCTGGGGGGGGGGGGGGGGAGTTGAAGAGGGGCAGTTGTGAATAAAAGGTATGGAGGGATTTGGGTCCAGGAGATTGAGCGCCAGAAGATGGCTTATCACGTGCTGTTGGCCAATGTGGGTGTGATACTCTCAGCCTCCAGGTTTGAAGGTCAAGCTCAGGGCCAAGGGTAAGAGCAATGGTGAAGCTTCCTTAGATGCAAGTGGGTGTATAAAATACGATGACCCCATCTCTACTAACTATTTATCTATCTATCTATCCAGGGGCGGACTGACAACTCATGGGGCCCCCAGGCAATAGGAGATTATGGGGCCCCCAGGCAATCAGAGATTATGGGACCACACAGTATACATAAACACAGTATACACAGACATGTTTCTGTTGGCTGAGAAGGTACTGGAGAGGTGGGGCAGCTATAATCTCTGGATTTTTAACCAAAAGGATGTCGGTAAGGGACATTTCAGAGACAGATGTAAAAAAAAAACACAGATTTTTACATACTGTTGCTGGTTTTACTGAGGCTGGCAACCCTGAGGGAGCCCCCTAGTAGCCCGGGGGCCCTCGGGCAGTGCCCGCGTGGCTGAATGGTCAGTTCGCCCCTGTATCTATCTATCTATCTATCTACCTATTTATCTATCTGTCTATCTACAGTATGTAAATATTTGGGATACAGGAGGAGATACAACCTCAGTTGGAGCTGTAAGTTCCTTTACTGTGGATGTTTTAACCTTCAGGTATCCAAAATGTAATATACAGCTCAAATTTTGGTCTAAAGTGGAACTTCACTCTGAAAGCTGGCTTCTCCTCCTCCCCCTTCTGAAGGCATTCAGCCGCTGCAGGAGTAAAATACAGGGCATCGGTTCCAGTAAATGGCGCCCCCGCCGTTCAGTTGCCCGGGCTCCCCTGGTCCTCCCTCCTCGCAGTGCTGCCAGCTTCACCTCCTCTCCTGTTGCAGGGAATGGTTTCAGGATAAAAAGCGGGCGTATCTTTTGTGAATGAACACAATGAGTGATTGGTACTGATCATTCACAGTGTTCATACATAACTGAAGGACAGTAAATTATGCTTCAGTTTCTGAATGAACAGGGAGACTGTGCAGAGCTCTTCCTGTTCAATTATTCTGTGCAGCTCAGTCTCCAGAGATGGTGATTGAGGACTGTGTCCTCAATCTCAGTTCTTTATCTCAAAAGTGAGACATTAGGGGTCTGTTTAGACCCCTGATATTTCGCCAAAACTCCCCCAACAGGACTGCCCAAAAAAAAGAAAAATTGTATAAAACAATTGACAAAAATACATGTTTAATTTGTTTTAAGAAAAACAATAAAAAAATTACTGACACCATCCACTGGCCTACGGACACCAACCTCTGTCCTATTGACACCATCCATTGCTCTACTGATACTGGCCTCTGCCCTACTGACAAAGTCCATTGCCTTACCATCCATTGTTCTACTGACTGACGCCCTCCACTACCCTACTGACACTGTTCACTTATAAGGTAGCGTAAGTTTATATTTTTACAGTGAAATGTGTCTTATTATATTTTTTCTTACTATTTAATTATGCCTTTTGCATAATTTCTTAAAATGATAAAAAAAGAAATAAAAAAAAAAGAGGTGCTGAACCCCAGAGATCTTTGATCTCTTTCATGTTGTTCAGGTAGGTCGCCACCTCTCAAAGTTTGCCTACCCATGGTCTAGACAATGCGGTGTCTCAACCCAGTGGCACTAAGCCAAAAGAAAATCACCCGTTTCAGATGGCCGAACCTTTTAACGGGTTTTCAAAATCAAGGCCACAATCTGAACAGGACCCTCACATCAATATATCCATCAATGACAGTGTACAGACGCACGCTTTAAACTCCGGGTTTAATAGCAAGAGGCACTTGGAAAAGGTTAACAAGCTTTTATTTCTGAAAGAAAACATAAACAAAAAAAAAAAAGAAAAAGAAAAAAAAAAAAAACTACTCCGTCTACATCTGTGGAAATGCGATTTGTCCTCTATGAATTTTCAAGTGTCTATTCAAGTCGTTTTTCTGTGCGAAGCTCTTGCCGCACTCTCTGCAGATGAATTTCTTAACGCCGGTGTGACCTCTCTGGTGGGAAAGAAGGTTGGAGCTCTGGGCGAAAGCCTTCCCGCATATTGGGCAGACGAAGGGCTTCTCGCCGGTGTGGATTCTGCGATGGGTGATGAGTGCCGAATTGCAGGAGAAGTGCTTCCCGCAGTCTTGGCAGACGAGCGGCTTTTCCCGCGTGTGGATCCTCAGGTGGGTGACCAGGTGCGACTTACAGATGAAGTTCTCACCACACTCCGAGCAGACGAAGGCCCGCTCCCCGGTGTGGACGCTCTGGTGGCGGACCAGGTGCGACTTGTATGGGAAGATTTTGCCACACTGGTTGCATGTCAGCTTCTTCTTCTTATGAAGCCTCTGGTGTCTCATCAGATCTGCGTTGGTAGGGAAGAGCTTGGAACATTCAGAACAGTTGTAGAGCCTTCGGGGCATCGGCATTGCCTGGAGTGATGGAGTTGGAGCAGGCTTGATGTGAATGGCCCGGTTGAGTGCGTTGTGTCTCATTAGCATGGCACTCATTTTCGGAGTGTTGTTGATGTTGGCTTTGGGAGGTTGCCGGACCGGGTTTGGCCTGTAGCCAAGGGCCCGAGGGATGTAGAGGTGTTGCAGGTTCACTTCTTGGCGGGAGACTGGTTCTTCTCTTCTATAGAACATCGGACGTTTGGTTTGAGTGTGTTGGGTGGATATATAGATGACATCCTCATCATCGCTTGAGTCAGACTCTGGAGCTTGGGCATTAGAAGACGTGTACTGAGCCTGTATGTAGAGCTCAGCATTGTGGAGATCTTCGTCATCGTCATCATCGTCATCATCACTCGAAGAGGAATCATCTGACTCAGTGCTCACAGATCTTCCTGGCTTCTCACTTGGGTTATATATTGTCAGGTATTCTGTCCGCGGGATGGGCCTAGGGACAATTCCTCTTATGCCCCTGGTGGACTGAAATGTAGGATGAAATACTGCAGAACTTTTAGGCTTTAAGTCATCTGTTAACAGAAGATTTAGTTAGGATTAGAAAATTGTTCAAAGAGCTTATAACATTGTAACTCAACTAAAGTCTCTATATTAGAGCAGAACTAAACCCTCATATAATTTCCAGGAAAGGAAGCTGCTATCTTGGCCTTTGTTTGATCTTCAACTGCCATGGTGCTACACATGTGATTATTTATGACACCAACCATTTGATGGTTTGATAGTTGGGTTGAAAGCACGTCCCGGGAATTTAACTGTTTTTTTTTAAACTGTTAAATTGATGGGTTTAGTTCCGCTTTAAACCCATCCATTTATTGGTTTCTCAAAACAGTTATATATATATATATATATATATATGGCAAGCCATGAATGATAGCTGTCATACCTGCTTCTGCTCTCAACCAGATTGTCATGCCATCAAATGTCTGGTGTCAGAACTGATCCCATATGCAGCACCATGGCAACTGCAGATAAAACAGAGGCCAAGATGGCAGCTTCCTTGGTGGTAAAGAATAAGAGGGTTTAGTATCGCTCTAAACGTAATGTTCTGCTTTTTGACAAACGCAGAGAAACTGGGTGGTGGAAATCTATTAAAGCTCAACTACAAGCAAAGTAGAAGAGACCCCCCCAATAATGCAGAGAGAAGAACTGACGTCATCATGTCGGCCTGATTCCGGCATCATTTAAGAATAGGACCGTACATGTCACATGATCTGCCAGAAGACTTTGGAAAAGAGGATTTAAAAAAAAAAAAAAAAAAAAACAAGTGGGGGGGGCAGGGGATGCGGGCTTTAACTGTGTAAATGCCATTTATTACATATTTTGTTCTTGTAGGCTCGTGCTGGACCAATGAATCCAATGGGCAATTTGACAGGTCTATACTTGTCTCTTGCAGAACACACCTACTTCATTGTAATGATCTCCTAATGGTCATCAATGCACATACAATAGATACAGCTTTCTGTAGACGTAGACTATTCAATATTTCTTCTATAGCAGCCATTCTCAACTAGGGTTTCTTGGAACCTTACGGTTCCTCCAGAGGTGGTTAGGGGTTCCTTGAGCTGTGGCTAACTGACCTTCCATGTGATGATGCCTGCATAGTTCCAGGTCCAACACCACTTGGCAGAGCCAGGGCATGATTGTAATGGTGGGATTCTGACCATGAGCAGTCTTCCCATAGGCCACCAACCATGTAAGGGTCGATTTCTCAGTGGCCACTAATGCCACTTAACAGGGATTCTCTAAACCTGAGCATTATTGCAAGAAATCCGTTGGAGTAAAAATCTTGAGAAAGACTGTTATAAAGGGACTCCTGTAGTCCATACAAGTACATGCGAATTAAATGTGCAGAAGTATACAGTATATGGACACTGTCTCTAGACCCAGTGAAAGCCTTTATGGCCCATGGGCACAGCTGTATTCCATAGACTCAGTTGTGTTCCAGACACATCTGTAACAGGGAGCTCCATGATCTCTTCAAAGACTCATACCCACATAACTTATGTGTGCTTCCTCAAGTAGAAACCAACAAAATAATGTAAAGGTCTTCTTATGGCTAAGTTCACTTTTTGTTTTCTAAATTCCAGCTCAGCTATGTACCGATATACCATTATTGGACCTCTGTTGCAGAAAAATAAAAGCTTCCTTTAGATTTACAAAAACTATGAAATAGGAGGATCCATCTATCTATCCAATTCAGGCTGGGTTCACACCGCTGCGGGTGGGAGCCCCGGATGTGATTCGCACCGCACTGCAGTGCAAATCACATCCGATCTCTGTGCGATGCGAGTTCAGCCATACAGATAGTATGGCTGAATTCGCATCGCACCCGCCGCAAACTCGCACAGGACCCTTTTTTTGGTCCGCAGCAGAATCGGATCGCATGGGTGTTCACACCATGCGATCCGATTCCTGTCCGAGTTTGCAGATCGCACTGCGATATGCGGACTGATCTGGGGGTGTCATTAAGATTTCATTGACACTTCCAGCAGTCCGCATAGGGCAGTGTGAACTGCCGGCGGGAGGCATGCGATGCGGGAAAACGCCGCAAATTTGTGGCGTTCCCGCATCGCTCCGGTGTGAACCCAGCCTCACTCTGTATCCAATCAAGTAGGCCCTTGCATTACATCAGGGGTGTCCAACTCGAGGCCCCCAGAGAGTTTAGCATGTGGCCCGGGCCCGTCTAGGGGGGCACTGGGGATGCTGTGCACACATAGCAGATGTGGCAGCCTACACTGACAAGCCAGGCAAATGCAACCCTGGAAGGGAGCCGTGCAAACCTGGCTGATGGGTGCAGGGTGTGTGTGCTAATGAGGTCAGCTGGTGAATGGCTTCCTGTGTCTTACTGGTTCTCATGTCTTAAATCGACATACCAGGAAGTCGTGAAGCATTCTATGGAACACCGCAGGGGCTAAGGTAAGGCCTTGTTCTAAAAAAATCAAAGAATGTTTAGTCTACCAGACTAGTACAAAAACATGGGCAGCATTCTATAAAAATTCACAAGTTTTAGAACCTGGAGAAACCAAAATTTTACTGGATAAGGACTAAGATTACAATTGCTGCCCAGCCTTACCAAAATCACCAGAACTTGGGTGATGATTGGGACTGGTACCTTCAAGATCTCAGTCTACATATTCATCTATGGATCTTGGGGGTGGGGCAAGGTGGGTTGGATTTTTTTATTTTCAGGGCTGAAAGGCGTTAACTACTTAAGGGTCTTACAAAAAGAGTATCTATGTCTGGCTACCTATCAAGCAATAGTTGGATTGTTATTGTTCAAGACCATCCTGGGTCTACAAAAGGAGTATCTACAGTATGTCTGGCTACCTATCAAGCAATAGTTGGGTTGTTAATCTTCAAGACCATCTTGGTTATACAAAAGGAGTATTAATGTCTGGCTACCTATCGAGCCATAGTTGGATCGTTATTCTTCAAGACCACCTTGGATCTACAAAAGGAGTATCTATGTCTGGCTACCTATCGAGCAATAGTTGGTTTGTTAATCTTCAAGAAAATCTTGGGTCTGCAAAAGAAGTATCTATGTCTGGCTACCTATCAAGCAATAGTTGGATCCTTAATCTTCAAGACTATCTTGGATCTACAAAAGGATTATCTATGTCTGGCTATGTATCAAGCAATAGTTGGATTGTTAATCTTCAAGACCATCTTGGGTCTACAAAAGGGTATCCATGTGTGGCAACTTATCAAGCAAAAGTTGGATAATTAACCTTCAAGACCGCCTTGGATCTACAAAAGGAGTATCTATGTCTGGCTACCTATCGATCCATAGTTGGTTCGTTAATCTTCAAGGCCATCTTGGGTCTACAAAAGAAGTATCTATGTCTGGCTACCAATCAAGCAATAGTTGGATCCTTAATCTTCAAGACCATCTCGGTTCTACAAAAGGGTATCTATGTGTGGCAACTTATCAAGCAATAGTTGGATTGTTAACCTTCAAGACCATCTTGGGTCTACAAAAGGAATACTTATGTCTGGCTATCTATTGAGCCATAGTTGGATCATTTTTCTTCAAGACCATCTTGGCTCTATGACCAACCTAAAATGTTCTTGGAATCATCTGAAGAACGTCATTTGTACTAACAGTGGCCCAAAGAGATCGTAATGCTCAATCCCATCTACAGGATATAATATTGGGAACTCGTGCCCAGATTTTTTGTTACAAGACATTCAAATGCAAGTCTTTACATAATATCTCACCCTGTGGAGCTCGAGGTTGATGGCCCTTCATCATTGCTTCAGTGTACAGATCCTTGTGTCCTTCAAAATATTCCCACTCGTCCATGGATAAGTAGACAGCGACATCCTCACACCTTACGGGAACCTGACACACACAATGAGAGAGTGTGACTATCCAGGCACATCCCTTGTCTGTTACTGGATAATGTCCCAGAATTCCCGGCACCGCTCACCTCTCCCATCAGCAGCTCAATGATCTTGTTGGTCAGTTGTAGAATCTTCTTGTCATCTCTCTCAGGTGTCAGGGAGGGAGCTGGAGATTCTGTGCTGGGGCTCTGGCTCCGGCTTGAACCCTCCAAGACAGGGGGGCGACTGCTGCTGGCCGTCGCGTCATCAGCAGTCTTCTTTGAAGGTACATAATCCTAGGTGACAACAAAGTGAGAGAAGTAATGTCTTGTAATCGCTCTCCAGGATTCTCCTCGCCTCGCTTGTCAGGTCTGTGTTTTATCAATAAAGGTAAGAGTGATGTCATGTGACCTCCCAGAATCCTCCTCACCTCTCTCCGGTCAGGTCTGTGTTTTATCAATAGAGATAAGAGTGATGTCATGTGACCTCCCAGAATCCCCCTCACCTCTCCGGTCAGGTCTGTGTTTTATCAATAGAGATAAGAGTGATGTCATGTGACCTCCCAGAATCCCCCTCACCTCTCCGGTCAGATCTGTGTTTTATTAATAGAGATAAGAGTGATGTCATGTGACCTCCCAGAATCCTCCTCACCTCTCCGGTCAGCAGGTAGATGATCTCCAGGGTGATATTCAGTATCCTATCAGTCATCTGGTTCCTGTCTTTCTCCATCCTGGCGGAGTCATATAACCGTTCTGAAAGAATATAACAAAAAATGTTCTTACGGACCTGGCACCGGGGTAGCTGGTGTCAAGTCACTCATGGTGGGACACAGTACTTGCTTATTTACCATTTTCTCCAGCATTGTGCTACCCCTCCCATAATAGTCAGGTTCCTGGACCGCTCTTAGTGAGACACCGGAGCTGAGCACAGAGACAACTGTAAAAAATGGCTGGCGAGTGACTGATAGACACAGGGGTTGGTCACTAGAGATGAGCTTGTGTTTGTTCCGAACTAAGTTTGGGTCAGAACCTAGAAGTCAGCTGTCATTCCGGGGGCCAATGAGCTCATGAACACTGAGATAACATGACCATGTGGCCATATCAGGTCAAATATATCACAAGCATCCCCTCCCCTTTACATATGACCAGCTGCACAGTGGGCAATCCTCCACACATAGTTCCTTGGTCCAGGAATGACAGTGGACTTCTGGGTTTGGACCTAAGGCTCATCCCTGGTGACCTCCAATACAGCCAGCAACTTGGAACCACTGGTACCACCAAAGACTGATCTATGGAGGACTTCAGAGTGCCAATATTTAGGCCACACAATTTTTAACCTTTACGAAACAGAGAATTCAATGTGCTATGGTGTGCCCTGTCCCAGGTAATGATGCTGGCTCCTCGATCCTGTAACAGTGGGTCCCTAAAGGGCTCTACAAGATACCGGTGACCCCACACATGTGCTTTGGCTAGAAAGAAGACCCCGGATGGTGTGCCCTGTCCCAGGTAGTGATGGTGGCTCCTCGATCCTGTAACAGTGGGCCGGTCCTGTAACAGTGGGCCCCTGTAGGGTTCTACAAGATACCGGTGACCCCACACATGTGCTTTGGCTATAAAGAAGACCCTGGATGGTGTGCCCTGTTTCTGGTACTGAGGCTGGATCCTTGATCCTGTAGTAGCGGGCCCTTATAGGGCTCTACAAGATACCAGTGATCCCACATGTGCTTTGGCTAGAAAGAAGACCCTGGATGGTGTGCCCTGTTTCTGGTACTGAGGCTGGATCCTTGATCCTGTAGTAGCGGGCCCTTATAGGGCTCTACAAGATACCAGTGACCCCACATGTGCTTTGGCTAGAAAGAAGACCCCGGATGGTGTGCCCTGTCCCAAGTAATGATGGTGTCTCCTCTATCCTGTAACAGTGGGTCCCTAAAGGGCTCTACAAGATACCGGTGACCCCATGTGTGCTTTGGCTAGAAAGTAGACCCCGTAGGGTGGCTCCTCGATCCTGTAACAGTGGGCCCCTATAGGGCTCTACAAGATACCGGTGACCCAACATGAGCTGTGGCTAGAAAAAAGACCACCAGATGGTGTGCCCTGTTCCAAGAACTGATGGTGACTCCTCAATCCTGTAACAGTGGGCCTCTATAGGCCTCTACAACATACCGGTGATTCCCACATGTGCTTTGGCTAGAAAGAAGACGTTGGATGGTGTGCCCTCCCCCTGGTACAAATGCTAGTTCCTTGGTCCTGTAACAGTGGACTACCAGATTCTACCAGTTGCCAGCTTTGGCTCTCGAGAAGACCCCGGATGGTCACTGCAGTGTAATGTGGTTGGTTAAGAAATACTTTACCTGTCATCCTTGGAGAAAACATCCTCCCCCCACGCGGTTCGTCTATTTCAACTGGTATCAGCCAATGGGACGCAAGGAGACCCTAAAGGAGGAGTCCACCCGAATTTAACATCGCAGCTACAAGTGGAGGGGATGTTCGGTTAAATTACTGATCAAACTTATATATCTCAAGGCAAAGGTGGAAAAATATGTTTCTGACGAGGAGATCTCCATGGAATGTGGGTGGGGCCGGGAACACATTGTCATATTTTATCAGCCACATTCTATTTTTGGAAAAAAAAAAAGGAAATGTTTGTAGAGGATTTTCAGGACTCGGGAATATTCTTCTTCACCTGCTAACGTCTGTTAATGATTATTCAGCCCCCTGTTCCATAGCCAATGAATTAATGAGAAAGAATGTTCTCTGTACATCCCTATGGTATAAGTCAGAGCTACATAAACGTATTATAATAATAATAGTGTGTGACTGTGGGGGGACATTAGAGTGTAAGCTCTTCTGGTGCAGAGAGAAATGTGACTGGCTGTGTCCTCTGTACAGTCTTATGGTATATGTCAGAGCTATATACATGTATATTATTAATAGAATAGACGGTTGGACATTAGAGTGTAAGCTCCTCTGGTGCAGAAACAGGTGAGACGGGCTCAGTGTTCTCTGTACAGCACTGCGGTATATGTCAGAGCTATATAAATGTATAATAATAATAATAATAATAATAATGATAGACTATTAGTAGACATTAGAGTGTAAGCTCTTGTGGTGCAGAATTAAATATATTGATAATAATTGATATATCTAATATATATGTAATTATTATATATACTGTATTAATATATATATATATATATATATAATAAGTGATAATAATAAATGGATGTATGGAGAATGATGATTAATGATGGAGGATCTCCCTGTGCTGGGCTCTGCACATTGCCTGGCTGCTCCTCTGTCCACTCCTGGGCTCATCCCTGTACAGGTGCTGTGTGGCTCCTCCCCCCTACAGGCCGCCCCGCCCCCCTCCTGTCCGCGGGAAGGCTGATGGCTCACCTGTCTGGCCAGGTCACAGCCGGATTGGCCGCACTATAGGAGACACATCTGCCTCCAGTTTGCAATCACTAAAATGTAAACTCCCAAGAACATGTCGGCTCTTTATTATGTCACCGGGCTGCCCCTGCAAGCGCTGGAGCGCAGCTCCTATTTTCCACACGTGTCCTCGGTGAAGGAGCCATGATCCCGGAGCCGCTCGGCCTGTCCGCAGTTAGATTGTCACCGGAAATATGGCCGCCAACCTCGCAGCGGGACTGTGCAGAGGAGATGGAGAGGGGGGTCAGACTTCCTGTGACGTCGCCGAGCCCCCCCTACTCAACCTTCCCTGTGGGGAGGGGGCGATGTGTGATGTCTGCGGATATTATCTATATATATATATATATATGTCTCATAATATTATACCACCATCATCCTCCCTCTTCATCAGCCATCATCATTATAGTATACCACCGTAACTCATCATCATCATATACCACCCATCATCATCACATTATACCAGTGACCACCCATCATCATCATCACATTATACCAGTGACCACCCATCATCACCATCATCATATACCACCCATCATCATCACATTATACCAGTGACCACCCATCATCATCATCACATTATACCAGTGACCACCCATCATCATCATCACATTATACCAGTGACCACCCATCATCATATACCACCCATCATCATATACCACCATCATCATCATCATATACCACCCATCATCATATACCACCACCACCATCATCATCATATACCACCCAACATCATCACATTATACCAGTGACCACCCATCATTATCATCATCATATACCACCCAACATCATCATCATATACCACCACCATCATCATCATATACCATCCGTCATCATCACATTATACCAGTGACCATCCATCATCATCACATTATACCAGTGACCACCCATCATCATCATCATATACCACCATCATCATCATATACCACCCATCATCATCACATTATACCAGTGACCACCCATCATCATCATCACATTATACCAGTGACCACCCATCATCATCATCACATTATACCAGTGACCACCCATCATCACCATCATCATATACCACCCAACATCATCACCATATACCACCCATCATCATATAGCACCACCACCATCATCATCATCATATACCACCACCACCATCATCATCATCATATAACAACCCACCACCATCATCATCATCATATACCACCCAACATCATCACCATATGCCATCCATCAAAATATACCACCACCACCACCATCATCATATACCACGCATTATCATATACCATCACCACCACCCATCGTCATCATATACCATCCATCACCCATCATCATATACCACCCATCATCATATACTAATCATCATCATAATCATCATCATATACCACCCGTCATCATATACCACCCATCATCATATACCACCACCACCATCATTATCATATACCACCCATCATCATGTACCACTACCACCCATCATCATCATATACTAATCATTATCATCATATACCACCCGTCATCATATACCACCACCACCACCGCCATCATCATCATATACCACCCATCGTCATCATATGCCACCCATCATCATATACCACCACCACCATCATTATCATATACCACCCATCATCATCATATACTAATCATCATCATCATATGCCACCCATCATCATATACCACCACCACCATCATTATCATATACCACCCATCATCATATACCACTACCACCCATCACTATATACCACCCATCATCATCATCATATACCAGTACCACCATTAACCATCATCATCATTTTATATTGTATCACCGTAATTCTTCATCGTCACCCATCATGGTTGTCACATTATACCACCATCACCCATAGGCACACCAGGTGTACAGACCTGGGAACTCCGCACATGGATGGTGAGAATGCCTCATAATGGGCACAGCAGGTGTACAGACCCGGAAACTTAGCACAAGGATGGTGGGAACCCCTCATAATGGGCACAGCAGACGTACAGATCTGGGAACTCAGCATATGGATGGTGGGGGCCCCTCATAATGGGCACAGCAGACATAAAAACCCGGGAACTCAGCACAGGGACAGTGGGAAACCCCTATAATGGGCACAACAGTTGTATAGACCTGGGAACTCAGCACAGGGATGGTAGGAACTCCCCATAATGGGCACAGCAGGTGTACAGACCCGGGAACTCCGAACAGGGATGGTGGGAACTCCTCATAATTGGCACAGCAGGTGTATAGACGGGGGAACTCAGCAAAGGGATGGTGGGAACCCCTCATAATGGGCACAGCAGGTGTACAGACCTGAGAACTCATCACAGGGATGGGGGGAACCCCTCATAATGGGCACAGCAGTTGTGCAGACCTGGGTAATCAGCACAGGGATGGTGGGAACCCCTCATAATGGGCACAGCAGGAGTATAGACCAGGTAACTTAGCACAGGGATTGTGAGAACCCCTCATAATGGGCACAGCAGACGTACAGACCCGGAAACTCCGCACAGGGATGGTGGGAACCCCTCATAATGGGCACAGCAGACGTACAGACCCGGGAAGTTCGCACAGGGATGGTGGGAACCCCTCATAATGGGCACAGCAGACGTACAGACCCAGGAACTCAGCACAGGGATGGTGGGAACCCATCATAATGGGCACAGCAGGTGTACAGACCCGGGAACTCAGCACAGGGATGGTGGGAACCCCTCATAATGTAAACAGACTTTTTAGGTAGATGTTTTAGATCTTGTCTGGCCATAATCTCCTTTGTAAGAGCAGCCCTTACTTGCCCTTACCTCCAGAGCCCGAGGTGAAGGTGGAAGTAAGGGCTCCTAGAATCCATTGATACCACTGTGAAACATTGGGGGAAGGACCTCTTGACCATGTCTGCATGTTTTATGTATCGAGTCACATGACTTACACTTGACCTTTTGTGCTAACAAGCAATCCAAGTGGTTGGTGGGAAAAGTATGTGATTGTGATTGGCTTAAAGTGTACCTGCAGTCATGCCTTAATTGGTAAACCATAGTTTCCATGTGTAGCAGGCAGACCAGCTTCCCATAAGCGACAGCTGAAACCTGCCGTCACATGTCCCCATTGCTGGCCCCTCCCTGGGTCCACACACCGACCAACGTGCGAGAACAGGTCGATATTTGATTACCAGAGTGTCTGGTTGTGCTGGAATGGACTTTCAAAGGCTTGATTCACACCTACCGGTAGGCATTTTTAGTGCTTTATGCATTTTGCTTATTTGCTCTACAGAAATTGTTCCATAGGAAACCATGTTAAATTGGTTGTAAACCCTTACAAACCACTTTGACCTACAGGTAAGCCTAGATTAAGGCTTACCTGTAGGTCCAAGAAATATCTCCTAAACCTATACGGTTTAGGAGATATTTACAAAAATACAGCCACTGCTGTCTACGGCGCACTGGGCAGGCCGCAGATCGCGGCAATATGCCGCGAGTGTCGGCTCCCGTGTGCATGCGTGGGAGTGACGTCATCGCTGCTCCGGCGAATCACAGTGCCAGAGCAGCGAGACCCGGAAGTCACTCCGGGATCCATAGCAGCGGCGGGCATGAAGATGGAGGACCTCTTCGGGGGCTTCGCTCTCAGGTAAGTTATTCATAATGAGCTAGTATGCTATGCATACTAGCTCATTATGCCTTTTGCCTTGCAGGTTGCTTTTTTCCCCATGGGTTTACAACCACTTTAAATGGGGTGTAGTGCAAATCTGCAAAATGCACTAAAAATGCATAGATGTAAATCAAGCCTAATAGGTGGTTCATGGAGTTCCTTCACACGTTGCTAGGGGGTTCCATGAACAATGTTAGATTGATCTTCTGCCTACAGGGGGCCCTTTTCCACTGACCACCAATTTAAGGGGTTCGTCTACACTGACCACCAATTCAAAGGGATCCTTCTACACTGACCACCAATGTAAGGGAGCAATTCTCAGCTGGAGGGGTTCTTCTCCACTGACAACCAATGTAAGGGAGCATTTCCCCGCTGGAGGGGTTCTTCTCCACTGACAACCAATGTAAGGGAGCATTTCCCCGCTGGAGGGGTTCTTCTCTACTGAAAACCAATGTAAGGGAGCAATTCTCAGCTGGAGGGGTTCTTCTCCACTGACAACCAATGTAAGGGAGCACTTCCCCGCTGGAGGGGTTCTTCTCCACTGACAACCAATGTAAGGGAGCATTTCCCCGCTGGAGTTGTTCTTCTCCACTGACAACCAATGTAAGGGAGCACTTCCCCGCTGGAGAGGTTCTTCTCCACTGACAACCAATATAAGGGAGCACTTCCCTGCTGGAGGGGTTCTCCTCACTGACAACCAATGTAAGGGGCAATTTCTCATTGACCACAAATGTAAGAGGACATTTCTCCACTGACCACCAATGTAAAAGATCACTTCTCCACTAACCAATAATTCAAGGAGGTCCTTCTACAATGACCACCAATTTAAGGGAATGTTCTAATCTAGACTGATCACCAAAGTAAAGGGGCAATTTCTCATTAACCACCAATGTAAGGGGGCACTTCTCGACTGTCCACCAATGTAAGGGAACTTTTCTTCACTGCCCCCCCCCCAATGTAAAGGGGGCACTTCTACACTGACCACCAATGTAAGAAGGCAATTTCTCATTCACCACTAATGTAAAAGGTCCCTTCACCACTGACCACTAATTTAAGGGGGTCATTCTACACTGACCACCAATGTAAAGGAGAAACTTCTCACTGACCACCAATGTAAGGTAGCACTTCTCCGCTGGAGGGGTCCTTCTCCACTGATGGCCAATGTAAGGGGGCACTTCTACACTGACCACCAATGTAAGGGTGCACTTCTCAACTGGAGGGGTTCTTCTCCTCTGACAACCAATGTAAGGGAGCATTTCCCCGCTGGAGGGGTTCTTCTCCACTGACAACCAATGTAAGGGAGCAATTCTCAGCTGGAGGGGTTCTTCTCCACTGACAACCAATGTAAGGGAGCACTTCCCCGCTGGAGGGGTTCTTCTCCACTGACAACCAATGTAAGGGAGCACTTCCCCGCTGGAGGGGTTCTCCTCACTGACAACCAATGTAAGGGGCAATTTCTCATTGACCACAAATGTAAGAGGACATTTCTCCACTGACCACCAATGTAAAAGATCACTTCTCCACTAACCAATAATTCAAGGAGGTCCTTCTACAATGACCACCAATTTAAGGGAATGTTCTAATCTAGACTGATCACCAAAGTAAAGGGGCAATTTCTCATTAACCACCAATGTAAGGGGGCACTTCTCGACTGTCCACCAATGTAAGGGAACTTTTCTTCACTGCCCCCCCCCCCCCCAATGTAAAGAGGGCACTTCTACACTGACCACCAATGTAAGAAGGCAATTTCTCATTTACCACTAATGTAAAAGGTCCCTTCACCACTGACCACTAATTTAAGGGGGTCATTCTACACTGACCACCAATGTAAAGGAGAAACTTCTCACTGACCACCAATGTAAGGTAGCACTTCTCCGCTGGAGGGGTCCTTCTCCACTGATGGCCAATGTAAGGGGGCACTTCTACACTGACCACCAATGTAAGGGTGCACTTCTCAACTGGAGGGGTCCTTTTCCACTGACACTCAATGTAAGGTGGCACGTCTACACTGACCACCAATTTAAGGGAACTCTTGTCCACTGACCACTAATGTAACAGTGTTTTTACACTAGGGTATGCAAGCATTCATATTTGATTGGTTTTAACTCAGCAATGGCTAACGAGGGAGGCTAAGCACATGGTCCCATCTTTGAAACAGACTTTAATGTATGGGCTCTACTGACTGGGAAGCAGGTGGGAAAAAAAGAGGGGGCTACAGAGAAACGGCATGGAAAGTAAAGCTCTCTGTGATGTTGTTTATCCAGCTTCCTCTCTGTTGTCCATCATCATTGCCCATCGGTTCTTCAGCACGCCCAAGCCTCAAACTTACCATCTAGGTCAGGGATCTCCAAACATAACACAAAATTTGGTCTCATGTCTCTATCTTCTACCAGTTTCCAATCAGAAGCTCCGTCTCTGCCCATGAGGTCCCCTGAAGACGATTGTCAACATATCTCTTAGTTCCCCCACAATGACGAACATACAAGTTAACCGTTGGATATCATTTACCAAAACCCTACCTTTATCATACCCTTTCTTCCTTGACATTATACTGTAAGTTCTAAACAGATCCTTTATAAGCGTGAAGTTACTTCCCCCTTATGCTTGGTCGGGGTAACCGCTGCCTTATACAAAAGTTATTGCCCACATGTGATGTCACCAAACATACCACCAAGGACACTGTACATTGTTGAACAATCAGCTTTATAAAAGAGAAGAAATAAGCTTTTTAGAGCAGATATATGTGATATGTGTGGGTGAAGATAGGTTTATTGTGCTAGTTTCCTGAGGAGCTGATGGGTAGGAGGAGGGGGCTACAGAGGAACAAATCTCGATGGTCCTATGTGACATTCTCATTTGCCTCTCAAGAGCTCCATCTCTTCCCATGGGCTCCTCAGAAAATCAATTCCAACTTCTCCTTCCTACCTCTGATGTAGTGATGATACAGGCTAAAGGGTAGGGCATCATTTAAAGTAGATGCCAGTGTAAACCCTTCTGATCCCAATGGTCTTCTGTGACTTTCTCCCAGGAGTGCCATCTTTCCCCATGTGTTCTCCATCTAGCTAGCAGTGCCAACCCTTCCTTTTCCCATTGTCTCCCGTGACTTTCTCTCCATCCCCTCCCAAGGATTCCTCAGAGCACCAGTGCCACCTTCTCTTCCACTAGTTGTGCCACAGTAACAAGAATACAGGACAAGGATTGGGGTTATTTAAACAAGGAGAGCCCACCCTTCTCTTTCTGATAATTTTTTGTGACTTTTTCCCTCCCTCTCAGAAGCTCCACCTATGCCCATAGGCTCCTCAGCAGACCAGTACAAACTTTTCTTCTCCTAGCTCTGAAATAGAAGTTAGCATACAGGTTATGGGGTGTGACTTTCTATTAGGAGGTTTATCTCCTTCTATGGGTTCCTCAGCACACCAATGCCAACTCTTCTCTTAATTCTAATATAATAACAGGAATAAAGGCTAAGAGTAGGGCATAATTTCTCCCAGGAGCACCATCTTACCCCATGGCTTCTCCAGAATGCTAGTTTTAGCTAGCTAGAAGGATCAACCCTGCCCTTTCCCCATTATCTCCTGTCGCTTTCTCCCAGGAGCTCCATCTTTTCCCATGGATTCCTCAGAACACCAGTGCCAACATCTCTTCTTTTAATTCTGCCACAGTAACAAGCATACAGGTCATGGGTGGTGCATCATTAAAAATGAGTGCCTGCTCTTCACTTTTTTAAGGTCTCCTGTGACTTTTTCCCTCTAAGGAGCTCCATGTCTGCCCATGTGTTCCTCAGAACACCAATGGCAACTGTTCCTCTACTAGTGCTGCCATGGTTAATGATACACAGGTTTCGAGGTAAAACATCAAGTTAAAAAAGCAGTGCCCATCTTTCCCTTTTCAATGGTCTCCTATGACTTTCTCCGAGGAGCTCCAATTCCTCCCATGGGTTCCTCAGAACACCAATGCCAACCTTTCTCTCAATTCTAATACAATGAAAAGCAGAAAGGTTAAAAGTAGGCCATCATTTATCCCAGGAATGCCACTTTCCCCATAGCTTACGCAGAATGCTAGCAGTGCCAACCCTTCTCTTTCCCATTGTGAGTTTCTCCCAGGAGCTCCATCTCTTCCCATGGATTCCTCAGAACACCAGTGGCATCTTCTCTCCTCTTAATTCTTCCACAAGAACAAGCATACAGGATGGGGGTTTGGCATAATTAAAAAAGGAGTGCCCACCCTTCTCTTTCTCCAGGTCTCTTGTGACTGAAGTCCCTTCCAGGAGCTCTATATCCATTCATGGGTTCCTCAGCACACCAATAACAACTTTTCCTTTCCTAGTGCTGCCACAGTAACTAGCATACAATTTATGGGGTGGGACATTGTTTAAAAAAAAGCAGTGCCCACCATTCCCTCTCCCATTTTCTTCTGGAACTTTCTCAGAGAAGTTCCATTTCCTCCCATGGGTTACTTAGAATACCAATGCCAACCTTTCTCTTAATTTTAATACAATAACAAGCATAGGCATAATTTTTCCCAGGAGTTCCATCTTTCCCTATGGGTTCCCTGGAATGCTAGTGTCAGCTAGCTAAAAGTGCCAACCCTTCCCTTTTCCCATGGTCTCCTTTGACTTTTTCCCAAGAGCTCCAAATCTTCCCATGAATTCCTCAGAGCACCAGTGCCAACTCTTCTTACTGTATATGACTTTGGGGGTTTGGCATCAATAAAAAGGAGTGCCCATCTTTCTCTCAGGTCTCTAATGACTTTTTCCTTTTAAGTCCCTCTCAGGAGCTCCAAATCGATCCATTGGTTCCTCGGCACAACAGTGGCAACTTTTCCTTTCCTAACACTGCCACAGTAACTAGCATACAGGGCTTGGGCGCAGCATAATTTAAAAAAAAGGCAGTGCCCACCAATCCGTTTCCCATGGTCTCCTATGACTTTCTCTGAGGAGCTCCAGCTCTTCCCATCGATTCCTCAGAACACCAATGCCAACTTTTCTCTTAATTCTAATACAATAACAAGCATCAAAGTTAAGAGTAGGGCATCATTTCTCCAAAAAGCGCCATCTTTCCCCATAGGTTCCTCAGAACGCTAACATCTCAGAATTATCACCCACTTCTGCTATGGTGACAAGTATACAAGACAGGGGTGTAGGTTAAACTTTTATGAATCCTAAAAACAATCGAGTAGTGTCCCTTCCTGTCCTCTCTTAGCATCTTGGCAGCTGAACAGCGTCAAGAGCGACAGCGGCAAGAGCGTGTGCTGAAGCCCAAGTCTTTTCCCGCTGTTACAGTCTGGTCCTGCCACTGTCCCTCTCAGCTTGAAAAAGGCTTCTCTGCACTGTGGACCCTCTGATGGATGACCAGACTGGACCTTAGCATGAAAAAGTCTCCACAATCTGGGCATGTGTAGCGCCGAAAGCCTTTGTGAGTCTTCCTGTGGTTAACCAGGTGCGACTGTCTAATAAAATTGGCGCCGCATTCAGGGCAAGAGAAAGGCTCGTTTTCAGCATGGAACTTCTGGTGCATTACCAAGCTCTGCTTCTGTGCATACTCTTTGCCGCACTCGGTGCATTTGTATGGCTTCTCGCCTGTGTGGAGCCGTTGGTGTCGCAGGTAGTTCGCCTTCTGGATAAACTGTTTGCCGCACTCAGAGCAAGAATACGGCTTCTCCCCCGAATGGATACGCCGGTGGAGAACAAGGCTGGACTTGTGTTTGAAGAACCCGCCGCACTCGGCGCATGAAAACGGCTTATCGCCTGTCAAAGTCTGGTGGTTGATGGCCAGGATCTTTGGGCTCGCCATAGGTTCGGTACCCCACCCTGAGACATCTTCTGATTTCCACACAGACAGGCGCTCTTTGGATTTGGTGTCGTTTCTTGTCCTGTAGTCTTGAGGATTCTTCTTCTGAAGGTAAACTGGAATACAGAAGATAAGATGAACTTAAGTGCAAATTCCCATCAGAAATCCCCTCTTCGCATCAGAAGTCTCCCATTACACCAGAGTCCCCTTTTCACATCAAAAACCTCCCCATCAAATCAGAGTCCCCCCTTCCCATCAAAAGTCCCCTATTACACCAGAGTCCCCCTTTCACATCAGAAGCCACCCAATCAGATCAGAGTCCCCCCTGTACATCAGAAGTCTCCCATCACACCCGAGTCCCCCATCACACCAGAGACCCCCATTACACATCAGAAGCCACCCCATTAGATTAGAGTCCCCCCTGCACACCAGAAGTCCCCCCTCTCACACCAGAAGTCCCCCATCACACCAGAGTCTACCTTTCGCATAAGAAGACACCCCATCAGATCAGAAGTCCCACATCACACTAGATTCCCCCCCTTCACACCAGAGTCTACCCCATCACACCAGAGTCTCCCCCCATCACACCAGAGTCCTCCTTTCACATCAGAAGCCACCCCATCAGATCAGAGTCCCCCTGCACATCAGAAGTCCCCCATTCACACCAGAAGTCACCCATCACACCAGAGGTCCCACACGTCACACCAGAGTCCCCCATTACACATCAGAAGCCACCCCATCAGATCAGTGTCCCCCTGCACATCAGAAGTCCCCCATTCACACCAGAAGTCACCCATCACACCAGAGGTCCCACACGTCACACCAGAGTCCCCCCATTACACATCAGAAGCCACCCCATTAGATCAGAGTCCCCCCTACACATCAGAAGTCCCCCCATCACACCAGAAGTCCCCACTATCACACCAGAAGTCCCCCATCACACCAGAGTCTACCTTTCACATCAGAAGCCACCCCATCAGATCAGAAGTCCCACATCACACCAGAGTCCCCCCCTTCACACCAGAGTCCCCCCCTTCACACCAGAGTCTCCCCCATCACACCAGAGTCTCCCCCCATCACACCAGAGTCCTCCTTTCACATCAGAAGCCACCCCATCAGATCAGAGTCCCCCTGCACATCAGAAGTCCCCCATTCACACCAGAAGTCACCCATCACACCAGAGGTCCCACACGTCACACCAGAGTCCCCCATCCCACCAGAGTCCCCCCCATCACATCAGAGTCCAACCCATCCCACCAGAGTCCCCTCTTCACACCAGAAACCCCCCCATCACATTAAAAGTCCTTCCGTCATATCAGAGTCCCCATTTTACATCAGAAAACCCCCACCCCCATCATATCAGAGTCCTTCCTTACATCAAGGTCTCCATAAGAAGTGGGGACCAACTGATCTGAATCCACAGTCTGAAGCTACATCACAGACCCTAGCTGTGGGCCAGATAGATTCTTGTAGTGGGCCAGATGTAGAACATTGGAGTCTCTTGCTCTAGAGCCTTGCTGATGGATCTGTAAAAGATGATGTCTGGCCAGTGCTCCAGGGATCGGGGTGTGGCATGTGATCATGGAGTTACCTGATTGGACCAATAAGTTGGAGCAGGATTTGGAGCTCCTCTAAACACCACCCTGTATTGTAGCTGAACATCGTAAGATGAACATCAAGTGAACCTGTCCTGGGCTAAAACCCATGTAATAATAGTGATAAATTACAGTGACCTTGTGATGCATGGGGGTCAAGGCTTATTATCAGGAGGGGGACAGGGGTTCGACTTAATAATGGGCAGAGATCAAGGTTTCTTAATTCTGTACTAGCCAAGTACAAGACAAGACAAGACAAGACCATTTACTTCTATGTCCTCTGTGTGCAGTTCCTCCCCTAAGCAGCAGAAGGCTGAATCAGAACTCCCGTAATGGTGGTCCTCACAGGCAGGTCCTCAATTATTATCCATCTGACCAATCAGAACATGACTGAGTATGCGCCCAGCTCTGCCCTCATTTACCTGGGATGATGTCTGTAACCTCTTCCTTTTTGATCACCACCTCTTCCTCCTCCTCAGTCTCTGATTTGATGATGACATTCAGACCCATGTGAGTTCCACCCTAAACAACAGAAACTGATCAGTTCAAGTATTAAAGGGGACCTGTCGCAATGTAAGTAAGCACAATGGGTTAGGTCACTGTGCCAAATATCTGGTTTACATGAACCAAAAACAAACCCATAATTGTCTTAGCAGACACAACATCTGAAAGTTGAAATGAGACTTGCAGTGGGAGTGGTTGCTACATAAAGAGGCAGGCAGAAGCAATAATAGGAAAGACAAAGCTGAGGGTTGGCATCAGCAGCCCCAGTGACATTCACTCATACCCCAGGAGCAGGCAAGAGGCTGGGCAGTGCCAGGGAGCCTGATGGACTGGCCGACATTGAATACTGTGGAAACCCTCCTCATACTATGCAGTCATATAGCACAACAGAGGTGGAGGTAGAAGAGTGTGGGCAGAGCAGGAAATGGATGACAGCTCCTCTGACATCTACCTCATCAACCTCCTTTGCTTCCTCCTCCTCTGGATCTCCATCAGATTCATCTAAAATATACAAACTGAGAGTCAGAGAAGGAAATGATAGATAGATAGATAGATAGATAGATAGATAGATAGATAGATAGATAGATAGATAATACAGAATCCCTCTACACACACCTTGCCCGGTATCAATAGGAACTTCCTCCTCTTCCTCCTTAAAGTAGGACTCCACCATTACCATGTTCAGATTTTTCTGCCAAACAATACAAAGGCCAGAGAGAGAGAGAAATGAGAGTGGAACCTTCGGGAATGCCATAGCAATTTAAAGAAACTCAACCTGCCACTAAGACCCCCCCCCCACCACTTCCCGACACCACCTTCTCCATGCGGTGCCCAGGTGAGCGCTAGAAAGGGACTATTTCTTTTAATAGATACGTAATAGTGATTTTTTTTATATACCTTAGGAGTTCAGCATAATTACATCTAATAAAAAAAAATATTTTTATATTCAGTATTTTCTAATGGAACGTACCTGTTCTTCCCTTCCTAATTCCTGTGGTGAATCCCGGGAATACAGAGGACGGGGACATCTCTCTGGGGGGTTCCCATTACTGGATCCATCTGTAGGAAACACACACACTGACTGAATACTGTACATTGTTTCTATGTCTTTATATCAGAGGATGTGTGTATCTAGGTAGATCCTCAATACTCCTCTCTCCTTTACAAGAAATTGAAGTCTCCTCTTACTCGGTGATGTGAGGGCCAGCTGGCTCACCATCATGACCTCTTTGTAGAGATCCTTGTGTCCTTCTATATACTCCCACTCCTCCATGGAAAAATAGACAGTGACATCCTGACACCTTATAGCAGGGATGGTGAACCTTGGCACCCCAGATGTTTTGGAACTACATTTCCCATGAAGCTCAACTACATTACAGAGTGCATGAGCATCATGGGAAATGTATTTCCAAAACATCTGGGGTGCCAAGGTTCACTGCCACTGTCCTTATATCAGAGGATGTATCCAGGTGGATCCTCAATACAAGAAATGGAAGTCAACTTTTACCCCGTGATGTGAGAGCCGGCTGGCTCGCCAATATAAAATTTATTTTAGAGATCCTAGTCTCCTTCTAAATACTCCCACTCCTCAATGGAGAAAAAGACAGTAATATCCTGACACCTCATAGGAACCTGACAAACTATATCTTTATATCAGAGGATGTGTATATCTAGGTGGATCCTCAATACAAGAAATGGAAGTCTCCTCTTACCCGGTGATGTGAGGGCCAGCTGGCTCGCCATGACGTCCTTCTACAGATCCTTGTGTCCTTCTAAATACTCCCACTCCTCCATGGATGGCAACACCGCACCATCCCACGCAATGGCATCATCACCAGATTCATTTCATGAGGGGCGAGGGCCTGTAAGACACACAGGGGCTGAGTGAAAGTGTCGGCCTATGGATCATGTTGTCCTCAGCTAGTGTGTAGGGGATGGCAGTGAAGGAACACAAAGGAATACAAGGGTTTAAACTGAGCCCAGTGCTACCTGATGATCTATATGGACTATGGGGCAGTTTTAAAGATTCCCTGAAGAAGACTACTAAAATGCATCCAAACCCAAAAACGAAAGGGTAATATATTTCAGCTTAGCAGTCCTTGGATGGGTGGAATCTGCTTCTTTTTCTTTATTTGTATCTAGTGATTCTGCCAGTAATCCCAGGATGACAACGCTCACTCCCCGCACTCTATAGATAAAGGAACAGCGTTGTTGCCCTAAGACAGGAACTACAACCCACCCTTTCCACCCATCCCCCCCAATAGTGGTTGGAAATGGCTGTATCTGGCTGATTTCCTATTTCGGTGGGGCGTCGTTTATCATGATTGACATGGATCCGCATCATTTGATGACGTTATTGTCGGAGGATTTACATCAAGGGTCTTTTTTTTTTTTTTAAAGGACTTGTCCAAAACGGTGTGTTTTTGTATTTACTTTTCACTTTTGTTGTGAATGAGTAGGGGTGCTATGCAACCCCTACTCATTCACACAGTGAGGGGTTTGACCTGGGGGGCCTGCAGATTCCATTAGGCCCCTGCTCACAGGCGCCCACAACGACTGGGCCAGGGTTGTGGGGACGAGGCCCTTGTCTTCATCACGAGGTGTTTTGCTGGAGGGTCCCTTCTGGTAAGGTCCCTGCCACATGTTGAGGGTATGTGGCCTAGTATGGTTCTGGGGGGAACCAAAACTCTCGCCCCCCTCTACTTCTTGGGATGTATAGATAGATAAAGGTCAGGGTGGATTTTTTGGGGGGCACCACACGCATTTTTTCTTTTTTGAGTAGGGCTCCCCCGTTAACTCCTTATCAGACCTGAAGGGTCTGGTATGGAATTTCAAGAGGACCCCACGCTGTTTTGCATGGGGTCCCCCTTTAAATTCCAGAGCAAGTCATGCCAAGGCTGAAGGACCTGAAATGAATTATGGGGGGAACCCAGTGGAAGAAGGAAGCGGTCATAGATAACAGAGGGAGAAAAACCGGCTACAATCTATGATGTTCTCCTGCTGATAAGGATGAAAGTCCGGAGTTTGGTGAATGCCGTAACAAGCGATGTTCAGTCTAAACTGGGGGGGAGGGGGGATGGGGGCCTCATCCCTACTGGTAATAATAAAAATAATACAGGAAGAAATACGATGATGTGTTGGGGGTGACTTGTAACAATAATAATAATAACGGTAGAAGGTGTTGGAGGTGATCAGTGTCAGTAATAATAGAAGTTACACCGTGATGTATTATGGGGTGATCATAATAATAGAGATCAGTGATATCAGTGTCGTGATCATTAATAATAATAACAATAATAATAATCAGTGATGATAATAAAAAAATAATAGTAATAGTGATAATCAGTGATAATAATAGTAATGATCAGCAATAATAATAATGGTGATCAATAATAATAATAATAGTAATATTAATCAATAATAATCAGCAATGATAATAATAATAATAATAATGGTGATTGATAATAATAATAATAATACAAATAATAATAATGGTGATCAGTGATGGTAATCATAATAATAGTGATCAGTAATTATATAAAAAATAATAAAGGTGATCAGTGAGAATAATAATCAGTGATGATGATAATATGAATATTGGTCAGTAATAATAATAATCAGCAATGATAATAATAATAATAGTGATTGGTAATAATAATAAAAATAATAATAATAAGTGATGGTAATAATAATAATAATAATGGTGATCAGTAAGTATATTAAAAATAATAATGGTGATCAGTAATAATAATAATCAGTGATGATGATGATAATAATAATATGAATATTGATCAGTAATAATAATAATCACCAATGATAATAATAATAATGGTGATCAGTAATTATATTAAAAATAATAATGGTGATTAGTGATAATAATAATCAGTGATTAAGGTTAATAATAATAATATGAATATTGATCAGTAATAATAATAATAATAATGGTGATCAGTAAAAATAATAATCAGCAATGATAATAATAATAATGGTTATCGGTAATTATATTAAAAATAATAATGGTGATTAGTGATGATAATGATAATAATGATCAGTAATTATGATAATGATATTGGCGATTGGTAATAATATTAATGGTGATCAGTAATAGCAAATAATGATGACAAACAAAAATGATCATAATAATAATAATAGTGATGAGAAATAATAATGATGATAATAAGGAGTGCTGTGTTGTGGGTGATCAGTTATGGTGGTAATATGAATATTGATCAATAATAATAATCAGCAATGATAATAATAATGGTGACTGATAATAAAAATAATAATGGTTATCAATTATAATACTAACAATAATAATAACAAGGTGATTAGTGATAATAATAATCAGTGATTAAGGTTAATAATAATAATATGAATATTGATCAGTAATAATAATAATAATAATGGTGATCAGTAAAAATAATAATCAGCAATGATAATAATAATAATGGTTATCGGTACTTATATTAAAAATAATAATAATTAGTGATAATAATAATAATGGTGATTGGTAATAATAATAAAAATAATACTAATCAGTGATGGTAATAATAATAATACTGGTGATCAGTAATTATATTAAAAATAATATTAGTGATAATAATAACAATCGGTAATTAAGGTTGATAATAATAATATGAATATTGATCAGTAATAATAATAATAACGGTGATCTGTAACAATAATAATAATCAGCAATGATAATAATGATGATTGATAATTATAATAATAATAATTAGTGATGGTAATAAGGGTGATCACTAATTATATTAAAAATAATAATGGTGATTAGTGATGATAATGATAATGATGATCAGTAATTCTGATAATGATATTGGCGATTGGTAATAATATTAATGGTGATCAGTCATTGCAAATAATGATGACAAACAAAAATTATAATAATAATAATAGTGATGAGAAATAATAATGATGATAATAAGGAGTGCTGTGTTGTGGGTGATCAGTGATGGTGGTAATATGAACATTGATCAATAATCAGCAATGATAATAATAATGGTGATTGATAATAAAAATAATAATGGTGATCAATTATAATACTAACAATAATAATAACAAGTGATAATAGTAATAATATGAATATTGATCAGTAATTCTGATATTGGTGATTGGTAATCATAATTGATGATAAGGAGTGATCATATTGATGATCGGGGACACAGTGCTGTGTTATGGGGAGATCGGTGGATATGATCGGTGTCGGGGATGATCAGATGATGATGACGGTCCCCCTCCCCCCCTTACCCCGGTGTAGATACATATATACACACACACACAGCTCCCCCAGTGACGTCACTCTCCGTTCTACACGCCGGACACTTCCGATCATTGTGAGGTGGGCGGGGCGGGGAGGGAGGGCGCTCTGCGCATGTGTGTGAGAGATGAGAGTCTAGAGAGGGAGGAGGTGGGGGAGTGATGACGTCACACCAGAAGAGGGAACCTCCATGGTGACAACACTGATCTCTCTCTATATACACACACAGTGCTGATCTCTACACCGATCAACCATAACATTGTGACAGTATAAGTGACTACTGCTGGTAATATCTAGTTACTATGACACCTGAGTTACTATGACACCTGGAAGTGGGTGGGATATATTAGATAGCAGGGGAACATGTTGTCCCTGAAGTTGCTGTGGTGAATTGAAAAGTAATGTCCCTGGCAGTGTGTTGTGTATGGTGGGGCTGTCAGGATGTCCATGCTGATCTGCAGCCAAGAGCGCCCACACTGGGCGGTGGACCCCGGAGTGATGGAAGGAGGTGGTCTTCTCTGATGGTTTGAAGAACACGACAACCACTCCACATTCTCCCACTCCCATCCATCCTCTGTGGAATGTGCTGGAAAAACAAGTCTGATCCATGGAGGCCGCACCTCCCAGTGTACAGGATCTGATAGTGACAGCTGAGTGCCGATACCACAACTTACCATCACAGGTGTAGAGGTGACCACGTCTGGACGGGTCAGGGTGGGGGGGTCATAATGTTATGGCTGATCGGTGTGTACACGGCTGAGAGCAAACACTGAGTTTTATATATATATATATATATATATATATATATATATATATATATATATAAAGCTGGGATGCAGGGGTCAGGACTCAGGAGTAAGAAACACTTTGTGCAGGGGGCAGGGGTGAATAATGCAGGGGTCAGGGGTGCATAATGGAGAGTGAAGGGGTGAGTGATGGAGAGTGCAGGTGTGGGTAATGCAGGGGTCAGGGGTGCGTAATGGAGAGTGCAGGGGTGAGTGATGGAGAGCGAAGGGGTGAGTGATGGAGAGTGAAGGGGTGAGTGATGGAGAGTGCAGGTGTGGGTAATGCAGGGGTCAGGGGTGCGTAATGGAGAGTGCAGGGGTGAGTGATGGAGAGCGAAGGGGTGAGTGATGGAGAGTGCAGGGGTGAGTGATGGCGAGCGAAGGGGTGAGTGATGGAGAGTGCAGGGGTGAGTGATGGAGAGCGAAGGGGTGAGTGATGGAGATTGAAGAGGTGAGTGATGGAGAGTGAAGGGATGAGTGATGGAGAGCGAAGGGGTGAGTGATGGAGATTGAAGGGGTGAGTGATGGAGATTGAAGAGGTGAGTGATGGAGAGTGAAGGGGTGAGTGATGGAGATTGAAGAGGTGAGTGATGGAGATTGAAGAGGTGAGTGATGGAGAGCGAAGGGGTGAGTGATGGAGAGCGAAGGGGTGAGTGATGGAGAGCGAAGGGGTGAGTGATGGAGATTGAAGAGGTGAGTGATGGAGAGTGAAGGGGTGAGTGATGGAGATTGAAGAGGTGAGTGATGGAGATTGAAGAGGTGAGTGATGGAGAGCGAAGGGGTGAGTGATGGAGAGCGAAGGGGTGAGTGATGGAGAGCGAAGGGGTGAGTGATGGAGATTGAAGAGGTGAGTGATGGAGAGTGAAGGGGTGAGTGATGGATATTGAAGAGGTGAGTAATGCAGAGTGAAGGGGGTGAGTGATGCAGAGTGAAGGGGGTGAGTGATGGACAGTGAAGGGGAGAGTGATGGGATGAGTGATGGGGAGTGAAGGGGAAAGTGATGGGGTGACTGATGGAGAGTGAAGGGGGTCACTGATGGGGTGAGTAATGGAGAGTGAAGGGGATAGTGCAGGGATAAGTGATGGTGACTTGGAGAGTGCAGGGGTGAGTAATGCAAATATCACAATGCTTTGATGAGTGGATATTGGTCAGGAGAAGTTGGCCTTTTTAGACAGACTGTATTAGCATGTAGACCACTCTAGATAATGCCCATATTTGATGCTGTGCCTGCATGATCGAAAGTGAAATCCAATGACTAAAAGGAGCAGGCCAGGGACAGCCAAGTGCTAGATGTCCTCCAGACAGATGACCAATCAAAAGGCACTTTTGCAGATGTGCATACAAATAATAATTTTTAAAGTATGGAAGAACGAGGAAGGATGGGAACGTGGTTTCCAAAATAACTTTCAGGCAAGTGGGGCAAAGATAACAAAAAACGCACACTTATTGAAGATATGTCCGATTCTGTGTCTAAAGAAAATGCACAAACGCTTGTTTTAGCAAAAGATATTTTAGACTGTAGATGGACCCACTTAACTCCGTAAGGCTGTCATAATTAGACGGCATGGTATAGAGCAAATAGAAATGTACAAATGCAGGCTTGACAAAGAGGCAGGGATGCCTTGAAATGTGTAGCCATGTCCCCAGGACATCCCCTGGCATCTGATATCATCTATTAGGTTCCTCTGGAGTTCCCTCCCGACCAGGATGTTGTCTTGAGCTTCCTATGCATACCTGGCCGGAGGCATTGCTGCACATTCTCTGGACTAGATGCCTCTGCTACAGGGTTCCCTGTAAATAAACCAGTCTTTATCAGGTATGTCAAGGGCAGACTTCAGTAAATTTCTTTCACAAGATGCAGTTCCTCCAGAGAGATAGAAGAAATCTCTAACTCAAGACATAAAAACACAGCGGAAGGCATCATCTAAGTACAGCGCTAAAGCATTTTTTGTAAGAAATTGCCAACTTACATGAAGTATGTTTTTGGAAGCATAAGAAATCAGGACATTCAGGGAACCCTGTAACAGAGGTATCCAGTCCAGGGTTTGTGTAGCACTGCTGCCTCCCGTGTAGGCATGGGAAGCTCAGAGTACTCCTTGGTTGGGTGGAGACTCCAGAGGAATTCAAAGGATGATGTCAGATGAAAGTGGGCATCTTGGGGGTGTGGCTACACATTTCAATGCATTCCTGCCTTGAGGCAGGCTTGACAAAGAGGCAGGAATGTGTTGAAATGTGTAGCCATGCTCCCAGGATGTCCCCTGGCATCTGACATCATTCATTAGGTTTCTATGGCATCTCCTCCCGACCCGGAAGTGCTCTGACTTAATTTGGCTAGCTGGCTGGATTCCATGGACTGGATGCCTCTGCTACAGGGTTCCCGGTAAATAAACCAGTCTTTAGGATCAGGTATGACAGTGGTAGACTCCGGTAAGCTTCCTTTCACATGATGCAGTTCCTCCACAGAGACAGAAGAAATCTCTGACTCAAGATATAAAAACACACACATCCAAGGGTGCCATCTAAGAGCAGCATTAAACCATTTATTGTATGATGAAAACAAAATTGGCAACTCACAAATTTTGTGGAAACATGTAGAGTATAAAAAAGCAGGACATCCAGTCCAGGGATTGTGCAGCACTGCTGCTGTCCGGGTAGGCATAGGAAGCTCCAAACACTTCCTGGTCAGGAGGAGACTCCAGATTAACCTAATGAATGATGTCAGACACCAAAGGATGTCCTGTCGGCGTGGCTACATGTTTCAAGGCATTCCTGCCTTGAGGCAGGCTTGACAAAGAGGCAAAAATTGCCTCTCCTTAGAGTGCCTCCTTACATTATTTGTCTTTCCCCAGAGTGCCCCTTACATCAAGTGCCTCTCCCCAGAGTTCCCCCTCACATCAATCCCCTCTCCCCAGAGTGTCCCCTTTCATCAATTCCCTCTCACCAGAGTGTCCCCTTTCATCAATTTCCTCTCCCCAGAGTGCCCCCTTACATCAATTGTCTCATCAGACTGCCCCCTTACATTAACCATCCCCATCAAGAGGGGACACAACTAAAATCTAGAGGGGGCACCCCTTCCCCCCCGACCAATCTGGGTCTGCTTGGGGAAATATACCTGGTCTTCCTGTCCTGGAGTCACCTGGAATTAAAGTGAAAATAAAAATGTACAAAGTTTCAGCAGAACAGGAGGTGTACGTCTGTCCTGACGACATCTGGGTGTGGTTTCCCCTTCTGAGAGACTGTCTTCACTTCCTGTTGTGTTTTGTAGACAGGAAGTGGTGGTAAATCTCTCCAGTTTGGCCACAAACATTAATAAAAAACCAACTCCCAACCCTAAATTTGAGTCGCTCTCCCAAAGACAAGGTGCAAGGCGCTAGCAGGGCTACATCCTCTACTCACACACTGAGCAAGTTCGAAAAAAAAGGAAGCCAACTGTACTCCGTAAGATTCAACCGCTAACAGGCTTTATTGATCTAGAGAAAGCAAACTGCTTGGGACTTCCTACTGACACGTTTCACCCAGTAGCCAGGGCTCAATCGAGCTAAGATTAATCTGCGAAACACATCAGAAGAAGGACTGGATGAATAAAGTTTTTCTACATTTGAATCTTGTGTAGTGCAGCAGGCTTCCTTCTTCTTTGGACTTGAACAATAAAAACCTGACAGGGGCTCCAACCTTTCCCTCCTGTTGTAGCTCCCAGTTCATGTGAAACTGCGATCAGGATTACATTCGCATAAAATGGGTCACTATATGTGCCATATTATTTAAATGGACCTTCCATCATAATCCTATTTAAAGCTGAATTCCACAAATTCAGCCCATTTGTAAAAAGTGAAGTCCAATGAGGTGCATGACATCTACTGAACTAAACTCTATTATTCATATCTGACAGGTTTGTGGCTCTGCCGGAGCATGCACTGACACTCGGGGCTGTGAGAGAGGAGAGGTGCACACAGAGCAGTTATGCCTTCTCCTTCCCTCTGCTGCCTATTCAGAGAAGCCTTTGTATTTTGTGAGTTCACATAGTAAAAAGGCTTCTGTGATTGGGCAGGAGGAGGAAAGGGGCAGGCATAGCAGCTGCACCGACTTGAATATTGAAGATGCTTAGACCTGAAGCATCAGCTTCAAGCTTCCATAAAGCAATGGCCATCTTCCGGGAGTGCAATAAAAAAAGATGTAAATAACAGAGATGGGTCCAGGAAATGTCATGCACCTCCTTGGACCTAACTCATTATGTGCCTTCACTTTTTTCTGATCATGTTTTCTCCATGTAAAATTAGGTAACTATTATGGGAACTACAGTACCTTGCAAAAGTATTCACCCCCCCCCCCCCCCCCCAGCATTTTTCGTGTTTTGTTGCCTCACGACCTGGAATTAACATTGATGCAAATCCTCAAACAATCATTTAATTTACAGAACACGCCCACAACTTTGAAGATTTTTATTTTATTGTGAAGCAAACAACAAATAGGACAAAATAACAGAAAAAGTCAATGTGCAGAACTATTCACCCAACTAAAGTCAATACTTTGTAGAGACACCTTTTGCAGCTATCACAGCTCCAAGTCACTTTGGATAAGTCTCTATGAGCTTGCCATATCTTACCACTGGGCTTTTTGCCCATTCCTACTTTCAAAGCTCCTTCAAGTTGGATGGTTTGCGCTTGTGAACAACACTCTAAGCCTGACCACAGATTTTCTATTGGATTGAGGTCTGGGCTTTGACTAGGCCATTCCAACACATTTACATTTTTCCCCTTAAACCACTCAAGTGTTGCTTTAGCAGTGTGTTTGGGGTCATTGTCCTGCTGGAAGGTGAACCTTTGTCCTAGCCTCAAATCACACACAGAGTGGTGCAGGTTTTGCTCAAGAATATCCCTGTATTTAGCACCATCTATCTTTCCCTCAACTCTGACCAGGTTTCCCAGTCCCGACTGCTGAAAAACATCCCCACAGCATGATGCTGCCACCACCATGTTTCACAGTGGGGATGGTGTTCTTTGGGTGAAGTGATGTGTTGTTGGGTTTGCACCAGACATAGCGTTTTCTTTGATGGCCACAAAGTTCAAATTTTAGTCTCATCAGACCAGGGCACTTTCCTCAATACATTTCTGGAGTCTCCCAGATGCCTTTTCACAAACTCAAAACGTGCCATTTTGTTTTTTGCTGAAAGTAATGGCTTTCTTCTGGCCACGCTGCCATAAAGCCCAACTCTATGAAGCGTACAGATTATTGTCGTCCTATGTAAAGATACTCCAGTCTCTGCTGCGGACCTCTGCAGCTCCTCCAGGGTTAACCCAGGTCTCTGTGCTGCCTCTCTGATTAATGCTCTCCTTTCCACGGTCCATGAGTTTTGGTGTGCGGCTGTCTCTTGGCAGGTTTTCTGTTGTGCCATGTTCTTTCCATTTGGGTATGATAGATTTGATGGTGCTCCTAGGGATCATCAAAGATTTGGATATTTTTTTTATAACCTAAATCTGACTTGTACTTCTCAACATTGTGCTTTACTTGTTTGGAGAGTTCCTTGGTTTTCATGGCAGTGTTTGGTTAGTGGTGCCTCTTGCTTAGGTGTTGCAGCCTCTGGGGCCTTTCAAAAAGGTGTGTATATGTAATGACAGATCATGTGACACTTAGATTGCACACAGGTGGACATCATTTCACTAATTATGAGACTTATGAAGGTAATTGGTTGCACCAGAGATTTTTATGGGCTTCATAACAAAGGGGGTGAATACATACGCATATGCCAATTATCAGTTGTTTATTTCTGAAAAATACCCTGTTTCCCCCGAAAATAAGACCTAGCGTCATTGTCAGCAAAGGCTGCAATATAAGCCCTACCCTCCAAATAAGTCCTACCCTCTTTCCCCGAAAAAAAACCCTACCCTGAAAAGAAGACCTACAAGGACTTTAACTAGGGCTTATTTGGGGGGGGGGCTTATATTGCAGCCATCACAGAAAATCACGCTAGGTCTTATTTTCAGGGAAACAGGGTAGTTTTATGTATTTATTTTTCTAATTTTACTTCACCAGCTTAGACTATTGTGTTCTGATCCATCACATATAATTCTGATTAAAAAAAATATTGAAATAAAGGCTATAATGTAACAAACTAGGTAAAAAGCCAAGGGGGTGAATACTTTTGCTAGGCAATGTATATAGAAAAAAATCTGCACTAGTGTGTTATCAAAAGTAAATACAGCAGCTGTGCACTAAATACCAGGTACCCCCTGATGATGTTACATATAACGAAACGATCGTAAGGACGATGCACACACGCTGCTGCACAGATGCTTTTTTGAATTTATGACTGTTTGAAGGATAGCACTGGCTATAGTGAAGAGATTTACAGCCAGCAGCATCTTTTGTTTTATATGCAAGTGCACTGATTTTAAAATAAAACGGTTGAGACCATATTACACTATGAGGAATCTCCCTGTTTTTTACCCATTTTAACTCTGAGGATTTATCCATCCATCCCATCTGAGACGGTGAGCTGGATCATGTTGTCAGCATAAGGGGAACACAGCGAGGCTGGCGGGGGAACATTTCCGGATTTACATGTGAGGATCAGAGATCCCAATAAGCTCTGAATGATATTCCTGTGTAAGGAAGATTGCTGGTGATCTGGTAAGCCCCCATCTTATTTATGGTGAAGATGTCAGAACGGTGAATGTCTGAGCACTGCCCAGCGTGGGACACTGGCATGCATGAATTATTTGCACAGGAGCACTTTAGTGGTCAATTTATGAACTTTGCACTTCATGAACATAATATATTTGCACTTTTGCACAAGGACATTTTTGGATTGAATAACATTTTGATTGGATTTTCTGTTCACTTCAAAGGTTTTGCACTATGTCATATATGGTGGTTTGCACATGGTAATTTTATTTAGCGCCGCACTTTTAGGACATACAACTATTATGGGAACGTCAGCAACTCCGAATTAAAAGCCACTGCTGTTAAATAACAAAATATTCTCCATATAATATCACATACAGCAAATAGTGTTGCATGACAGGCCACAAAGGACACCTCAGTGTACACTTAATATCCACCCAGGTTCTGATACAAATTTGTTTTATAATTTACCCTTAAACAAGACTGTGTATTTGAAGTGAACTAAAGAGTAAGGTAGAAAGTACTCCAGTAGTTAATCTACTTTCTTTGGAAAATGCCTACTTAGCTAGTCTTGGAGCACTTGTGGAATGGCCATGGGCTTCAATCACACCCTACTTGTGGTACAGCCATGGGCTTCAATCACACCCTACTTGTGGTACAGCCATGGCCTTTAATCACACCCCATTTTCAGGAAGCGTGACCTAAAACAGCTTAATATGTTAAGTATGGCAATACTATTACATTCTACAAACATTCTTCTGTCTTTATGACCAGCGTTAAAAAAGTTACAGTTTTTTGGTCTCGTGAAGTTTCTTATGAGCCACGAGGACTGAATTGCTGACAAACCCTTTGCCACAATCTGAACAGATAAAAGGCTTCTCTCCTGTGTGAGATCTCTGGTGAATAGTCACCTTAGAATTACTAGTGAAGCCCTTGCTGCAAATTGGGCAGGTAAAGAGTTTCTCACCAGTATGTACTTTAAGGTGGGCGGTGAGGCTTCCCTTAGTGGTGAAGCTCTTTTTGCAGATGGTGCAAGAATGTGGCTTTTCACCCCTGTGGTTCTTCTGGTGGACGGACAGTTGTGAGTTCTGAGCGAAGCACTTTCCACACTCGTTACAGACAAAGGGCTTTTCCCCTGTGTGGATCCGCCGGTGGGAGGCCAGATCGGAACCCTGAGTGAAACCCTTCCCACAATCTGTGCAGGTAAAAAGTTTTTCCCCAGTGTGAATTCTCTGATGAGTCACCAGGCTGCCTTTTTTGGCAAAACATTTCCCACAGTCATTGCACACAAATGGCTTCTCCCCAGTGTGGGTTCGATAGTGAATGACAAGCAGGGCATTGCACATGAACCGCTTCCCACACTCAAGGCAGGCATGGGGTTTGTCTCCAGTGTGGTTCTTCAGGTGTTTGGCCATGTGGGAGTTACTGGCAAAACGTTTCCCACACTCTTTACATTCAAAAGGCCGTTCCCCGGAATGAATTCTCATGTGCTCCTGGAGGATGGCGTTTCGGGCGAAGGCTTTCCCACATTCCTGGCACACAAAAGGCTTCTCGCCTGTGTGAATCCGCTGGTGTATAACCAACAGTCCATTGCTGATGAACCGTTTTCCGCAGTGCGAACAGACATGAGGCTTCTCGTCGCGGTGGTACTTGATGTGCTTGACAAGCTGGGAGTTGGTGGTGAACCTTTTGCCGCACTCCACGCATGTGTAAGGCTTCTCTCCGGTGTGAATGCGCATGTGCTCAATCAGGATGGTGTTGCGGGTGAACCCTTTGCCGCACACGTTGCATATGTAAGGCTTCTGGCCTGAGTGAAGCCGCTCGTGTCGGATGCGTTGGCCGTTGCTGATGAAGCTCTGCCCGCATTCGGAACAAGAGTAAGGTTTCTCCCCCGTGTGCAGCCGCATGTGTTCCACTAAGATGGTGTTACGGGTGAAGCCTTTGCCGCACTCAGAGCAAACAAAGGGCTTCTCCCCTGTGTGTGCCCTGTGGTGGGCTAAGAGCTGGGCCCTGGTGGCAAAGCCATCCCCACACTCGCTACATATAAAGGAATTTTTGGTGGTGTTGCGCCGAGTCTTGTCCAAGTTGCTGAAGAAGCCACCATGCATTGGTTCGGGAATGGGCCTCTCCTCATTGGGAGGCATGTGTGTTGCAGGTGCGTTTTCAATGATGGGAGCAATGCCGGGAGAGCCTTGGCCATGCCTCATGCTAGGGGAGTCTGATGGTTTTAAACTCTCAGTGATACCACTATCTGTTGAAAAACAAATTTAAATATTTCTCATCAAATATTTTGCACATTTTCCTTAATTTGAACAAAACAAAAACAACAATTTTTTTATGAATAATTGTCTTTTCAATAAAGCTTTAATGGTAAATTTTCATGCAATGTATTACATTTAATTGTCTGCAATTCTGGTAACCTACGTTACACTCTATCACTATTAGGCACCGTAATAATCCCCTCTTCCCTAGACCCACATTTTCTAACCCTATCAATTAGATTTTCTCGCCAAAACTTTCTCGTTTTTCATAAAACAACGCATATTTTTCAATATTTGAAGGTACGTCTGCCCAAAATCAAGTTTCAGGTGAACTCTTTTCCTGCATCATATTTTTTTTGATCACCTCCTTCAAGGCAGCTTAAAAAAGGCATCCTTGCTGAATGACTGCTGGGAGGACATTAAAGCGAGAGTTCCACTCAAAAGCAAGCTCCGCTTGCTTGCTCCCCTCCCTCCAGTGCCACATCTGGGGGGGGGGGGTTTTGGGAATGAGTACCTGTTTTTTGACAGGTACCTGTCCCCACTTCTGGGAGACCTAGAAGCGGCAAGGTCCCTTGGAAGTTCAGCCCCCCTTGGAAGTTCAGCCCCCCTCCTCCGCAGTAGGGACTGGGCGTGAAGCATGAAGCCTTACCACAAATGGCGGCGGCAGCACCCAAGAGCTGATTGGAAAATTGGTTGGGGTGCTGACATCGTGGGTCAGCAGCTACAGTGTTTGTAGCTGCTGACCTAACTTTTGTGGGGGCAGGAGATCCGCTTTAACCACTTGCCTACTCGGCACTTTCACCTACTTCCTGCCCAGGCCAATTTTCAGCTTTCAGCGCTGTCGCACTTTGAATGACAATTGCGCGGTCATGCAACACTGTACCTAAATACATTTTTTAACCCTTTTTTCACACAAATAGAGCTTTCTTTTGGTGGTATTTAATCACCTCTGGGTGTTTTATTTTTTGCTAAATAAATGAAAAAAGAACAAACATTTTGGAATTTTTTTTTATAAATTGTTGCAAACAGGCAATTTTCCCCCTTCACTGATGTGCACTGATTTACATCACTGATGGGCACTAATACGCAACACTGAAAGGAGTTGTAAAGGTTTGTGTTTTTTTTCACCTTAATGCATCAAGGTGAAAAAACACCTGTTAGTGACCACCCCCCGATTTAATTACCTGAACCCTCAAACTTGTCCCACAACGTTCTCTCTCTCTGCAGGGGGTTCTCAGTTCTTGACTGGATAGATTGATAGCAGCGGGAGCCAAAAATCCAACGATGCGGGCGCCGGGCAGAGTCCTGCATTTGGCCTCTATGGACGCCGAATGCTGGACTCAGGAGCGTGCCCGCAAGGTAACCCACTAGGGATTTATCTGATGTGGTAGGGAGCCGAGAGAGCCGCTGGGGGACCCCAGAAGACCAGGTTCGGGCCACTCTGTGCAAAACGAGATGCACAGTGGAGGCAAGTATGACACATTTGTTATTTAAAAGAAAAAAAATAACCTTTAGTGTCACTTGAAAGGCACCGATAGGCAGCAATGATGGGCCCCAATAGGCAGCACAGATGGGCACTAATAGGTAGAACTGATTTGCATCACTGATTGGCACTGATGAGCACTAATAGGCAGCAATGATGGGCACTAATAGGTGACACTAATTGGCACTGTTGGGGCTGCACTGATAAACAGGACATTAGTGGCACTGATTGACAGCACTGATAGGCGGCACTGATTGGCAGCACTGTTGGAGCTGCTCTGATCATCAGGACACTGATGATCAGTGTAGGAGTTCCTCTTTCACGCTAGCCAGTTACTGGCTCTCTCCTCACGCTGTGACAGCGCAAGAAAAGTAATGCGGATAACCGTTGTGTTTACATCGTGATCAGCTGTGCTTGGAAACAACTGATCATACGGTAAAAAAGCCAATGTGATTGGCTCTTTACCCCGATCTGTGATCCGCTGTGTCCAAAGGCACGATCATAGGAGGACGTCATATGACGCCCTCCCAGAACTGGCCGGCCAAACTGTAGCCATAATTTTGTGGTTCAAACCCACGAGTTCCCGTGTGATCCTGGTGTGAACCAGTCCTCATAGGCAGGGTGATTTTCCTGGTCTGTGTGCTGTAAATGGGAAAGTTCTACACAATCTCATCGGCACACCCATGGTCTTTGATGATTGGGTTGGAGAACCCATGAATGATGTGACCCGGTACGCTGCATTTTGTAAGAGCCAAGAGCGCGGTCATCTGACGGAAGACTGGTTTATAAAAGTAGAATTACTCACCTGCACCCATTTCGACTTCCTCCGCTTTCACTGGAGTCTCATCTTCTGACTGCGGGACCATGTCAACCTCTACGGTATTAATTTCGTTCTCCTAAAAGCCAAAATAAAAAATAAAAACAGACTAATAAGAAGTCGGACATTTCAGAATAACAAAGTATACTAATGGTAGAGTAGAATTATACTGCGCTTCAGCAGAATATAATAACAAGCCTAAAATAATAGCAATAGCAAATAATAGCAAAGCTTCATACACTATAGTAAAAGTATAATATAATATCATTATTACTTAGTGGTGCCATGTGAGGGACAGAGATTGTATAGCAATATTATAGTATACAAGTACAATGTAGAAAGATTATCACATAGAATAAACATATTACATAATAAACATTTAAAGCTGAACTCCGGCCTTCCCTTCAGTCATGCACAGTTGTACCGGCTCCTCTCCTGTACTGAAACTGCTTATTTTGATTTCACTGCACCCTGTGGGCATGTCACAGTGTGCATTAGAAGCTGCAGCAAATTGAATAGTGCACCCTTTTTCCTTGCTGAAGGACATCCAGCACTGTCTGACTGTCCCTGCTCCGCCCATTTCATTTACTAGATTTCAGGCTTCTCAAATCATAGAGATTTTGATGTGTGATGGTGCAGGAAGTGGGGGCGATCCGACGTCTGATGGTGCAGGAAGTGGGGGCGATCCGACGTCTGATGGTGCAGGAAGTGGGGCGATCCGACGTCTGATGGTGCAGGAAGTGGGGCGATCCGACGTCTGATGGTGCAGGAAGTGGGGCGATCCGACGTCTGATGGTGCAGGAAGTGGGGGCTATCCGACGTCTGATGGTGCAGGAAGTGGGGGCTATCCGACGTCTGATGGTGCAGGAAGTGGGGGCTATCCGACGTCTGATGGTGCAGGAAGTGGGGGCTATCCGACGTCTGATGGTGCAGGAAGTGGGGGCTATCCGACGTCTGATGGTGCAGGAAGTGGGGGCTATCCGACGTCTGATGGTGCAGGAAGTGGGGGCTATCCGACGTCTGATGGTGCAGGAAGTGGGGGCTATCCGACGTCTGATGGTGCAGGAAGTGGGGGCTATCCGACGTCTGATGGTGCAGGAAGTGGGGGCTATCCGACGTCTGATGGTGCAGGAAGTGGGGGCTATCCGACGTCTGATGGTGCAGGAAGTGGGGGCTATCCGACGTCTGATGGTGCAGGAAGTGGGGGCTATCCGACGTCTGATGGTGCAGGAAGTGGGGGCTATCCGACGTCTGATGGTGCAGGAAGTGGGGGCTATCCGACGTCTGATGGTGCAGGAAGTGGGGGCTATCCGACGTCTGATGGTGCAGGAAGTGGGGGCTATCCGACGTCTGATGGTGCAGGAAGTGGGGGCTATCCGACGTCTGATGGTGCAGGAAGTGGGGGCTATCCGACGTCTGATGGTGCAGGAAGTGGGGGCTATCCGACGTCTGATGGTGCAGGAAGTGGGGGCTATCCGACGTCTGATGGTGCAGGAAGTGGGGGCTATCCGACGTCTGATGGTGCAGGAAGTGGGGGCTATCCGACGTCTGATGGTGCAGGAAGTGGGGGCTATCCGACGTCTGATGGTGCAGGAAGTGGGGCCGATCCGAGGTCTGATGGTGCAGGAAGTGGGGCCGATCTGAGGTCTGATGGTGCAGAAAGTGGGGCCGATCTGAGGTCTGATGGTGCAGAAAGTGGGGCCGATCTGAGGTCTGATGGTGCAGAAAGTGGGGCCGATCTGAGGTCTGATGGTGCAGAAAGTGGGGCCGATCTGAGGTCTGATGGTGTGGGAAGTGGGACAGATCCGAGGTCTGATGGTGCGGGAAGTGGGGTAGATCTGAGGTCTGATGGTGCAGGAAGTGGGGAAGATCTGAGGTCTGATGGTGCAGGAAGTGGGGAAGATCTGAGGTCTGATGGTGCAGGAAGTGGGGCCGATCTGAGGTCTGATGGTGCAGAAAGTGGGGCCGATCTGAGGTCTGATGGTGCAGAAAGTGGGGCCGATCCGAGGTCTGATGGTGCGGGAAGTGGGGTAGATCTGAGGTCTGATGGTGCAGGAAGTGGGGAAGATCTGAGGTCTGATGGTGCAGGAAGTGGGGAAGATCTGAGGTCTGATGGTGCAGGAAGTGGGGCCGATCTGAGGTCTGATGGTGCAGGAATTGGGGCAGATCTGAGGTCTGATGGTGCAGGAAGTGGGGCCGATCTGAGGTCTGATGGTGCAGGAATTGGGGCCGATCTGAGGTCTGATGGTGCAGGAATTGGGGCCGATCTGAGGTCTGATGGTGCAGAAAGTGGGGCCGATCTGAGGTCTGATGGTGCAGAAAGTGGGGCCGATCTGAGGTCTGATGGTGCAGAAAGTGGGGCCGATCTGAGGTCTGATGGTGCAGAAAGTGGGGCCGATCTGAGGTCTGATGGTGCAGAAAGTGGGGCCGATCTGAGGTCTAATGGTGTGGGAAGTGGGACAGATCCGAGGTCTGATGGTGCAGGAAGTGGGGCAGATCTGAGGTCAACTCCATATTTAATGAGATGTCCAACAAGCTCATATAAAGGTGTGATGGCCCGGAGTCTACTAACTGTTGGCCATACAGTATATACGCTCTCTCCCACCTTAAAGTCTATAGGGATGTCCTCGTCCTCTTCTTTACAGCATCCGGTAGATGTGGGACTTGGACTTTTCTCAGAACCAAAGTTACTGGACTCATCTGTACAAGAAAACCAAAGTGAAGAATGAAGACTACGCTCAGTGCCCATACATTTCCCATAAGGTGGGGTAGGCAACCCCAGAGAGGTGGAGATCTACTTTAAAAACTAAAGATCACTGGGCAAGGTTGCATTTTTTAAACGGGTACGGCCAAATGAAAGTGGGTGTGGTCAGTAATGACAGGGCGCCTTTCCCCAAATAATGGATATAAAGGGGTGGATCCTGCTCAAATCGTGCCACTCAAATAAAATACACAAATTCAAACTAATATAAATATGTGCATACATATAATGCTGTGAAAAATATAGTCCATAAAACAGCACGGATAAAAATATAAAAAATGGAGAAGGGATCAATGATAGAATAATGATAGAATGTCCGCTACTCAAGGCTCCCAGAACTCTCACCTTCAAACGAAGTGAATAAGCAAATCAAACAAACTCCAGGATTCTCTTATTTCATTCATAAATAATAGCCATCAGGAAATCCAAAGGAGGGATGTAGTGATACAATTCCGCCACTAGAGGAATTGTATCACTACTATTCGTCCTCTGGCCAGAGGACGAACCGGAAGTAGAGTAAGACGGCATTACACCCTCTTCCTGATTGTGTTTGTTTTTTGCAATCAAAATGTGAGAGTCTTTACTGCTTCTTAATAAATCTACCTGCCGTTTTTTAAACTACTACACTATGGAAGTCTCCTGTTTTTCTCTCTCCCCCTCCTCTCTCTTATTTTGAGCCATACAGTGTGGAATAGAAGTGAATATCCATATTATCCATATTACCTATTCTATAAGCTGGGACTGGCCCTCTAGTGGCGGAATTGTATCACTACATCCCTCCTTTGGATTTCCTGATGGCTATTATTTATGAATGAAATAAGAGAATCCTGGAGTTTGTTTGATTTGCTTATTCACTTTGTTTGAAGGTGAGAGTTCTGGGAGCCTTGAGTAGCGGACATTCTATCATTATTCTATCATTGATCCCTTCTCCATTTTTTATATTTTTATCCGTGCTGTTTTATGGACTATATTTTTCACGGCATTATATGTATGCACATATTTATATTAGTTTGAATTTGTGTATTTTATTTGAGTGGCACGATTTGCGCAGGATCCACCCCTTTATATCCATTATTTGATAGTTTGTGTTCACTATTTTGTCCTGCTGCATTTTTTAGTTAGCATTTGCACTTTATATCACTCAGGTTCTTTTTCACAGCATCTGTGTTTCATTAATTCTGATTTTGGATTTTGTTTCACTTGAGTCACTCATTACCACTTAGCGGCGCGAAGGCTGACCACTTTCATTTCCCCAAATAATGCTTTACCTACATTAGTGTTCAGTGGGGAGTCCCACTACCAAGCCTTCTGACATTGGGCCCCTCTTTTTAGCACCTCCATCATACTGCTCCCCATGATAATGCCTCCATCATACTACTCCCCATTATACTGCTCCTCATTATAGCGTCTCCATCATACTACTCCCCATTATAGTGCCTTCATCATACTGCTCCCCATTATAGTTCCTCTATTATACTGCTCATTATAGCAATTCCATCATACTGCTCCCCATTATAGCGCCTCCATTATACTGTTCCCCATTATAGCATCTCTATTATCCTACTATTTATCATTATACAGTATTAGTAAGTATCTCAGTGCCACCATCATGTCCCCCTCAGAAGCGTTTTTCCTTCTTGCGATTCTGCGGTGTTGCCTCCGCCCCTCATCACATCCCCCACCCTCCCGATCCTCCCCTCCCATCCATCCCTCTTGCTTGTAAAAGACATCACAAAGAAGTCCCTGGGAAGGAAGTAAGAGGGGGACCAGCGTACCCGAACAGGTAGCCATGTCTCACTGCTGCTCTGCATACCGGGGGAGGGAGGAGCACTCCTGACAAAGTGTGGGCACGGTGGGGAAGTGATCTACCCCTTCCATGTTACTGACCCCCAACCTAAGGCCAAATAAATAAGATCAGATCCCCATAACCCTCCAGCTGGGTTATTTTTTGTAACAATTTTACAGCACTCGGCCTTACTATACCCAGAGCAGGAGGCGGAATTGCGTTTTATGTGGCTTTTTTTTTATGTGTCCGGTAACTGTTCTCTCACCTTCACTGACGTTCTCCACCTTCACTTTGATGAAGACTTCTTCTGTGTCGTCTTTCAGGTCAACCAAATCTTCCCACTAAAAACAACAAGAGGCAAAAATTCGACTTTTTCACTAGGTGTACCATGTAGAATTACTCGATGCGTTTCACTGGGACAAGGCCGCTTTAACCACATCCCATATATGTGATGTACAGGTACATCGCTGGATGGGAAGAGTGATATCTCGGTCATCCTTGCAGCTGCAGCGATGATCGAGATATAATTTTTTTTTTTTATAACTCATCATTCAGATATCACCACTCAAAGTCAATGAGGTCACATGATGTGATTGGGCTGGAAGTGGTTAAGAACCGCCCCATGTCAATAATACTGCAGCAGGGCAGCCCTTAAGTGCAAAATCACGAACCTGTACGCAATTCCTGTGATTGGCTCCAGGGCGCTCGCTGGCCGCCTGCGGTCATTTTTTCAAGAGGCAGAGCGGTGAGGGAGAAAAATGGCGATCTTGTGTATTTGCTAAGCAGAAACACGGATCTCCGTTTTCCTCCAATCATAGCACCTCCTCCTACAGTTAGAAAGAACACCCTAGGACAGTGATGGTGAACCTTGGCACCCCAGATGTTTTGGAACTACATTTCCCATGATGCTTATGCACTCTGCAGTGTAGTGTAGCATCATGGGAAATATAGTTTCAAAACATCTGGGGTGCCAGGGTTCGCCATCACTGCCCTAGGAGCACATTTAACCCTTTGATCTCCCCTGGTGTTAACCCCCGTCCCTGCCAGTGTCATTAGTACATTTTTTTTTTTAGCAATGATCACTGGTATTGGTGTCAATGGTCCCTAAAAAGTGGAACTAAGTGTCAGATTTTGCCAACGCAATGTTGCAGTCCTGCTAAGAAAAAAAAAACAAAAAAAAAAACAAACGCTGTAAAAAAAAAGTGCTTAGTAAAAACAAAAAAAAAAGTCCATAAATCTTCTACGATAACTTTTGCGCAAACCAAATCAATATTGGGATTTTTTTTTTCTGGGAGTTTAAAAAAAAGCTTAGTGACATGCGCACTGAGGCGATTGGGTAGATCCGAGGAAAGCTCCTCATGTTCTCCAACAGCTCCTGGGGGGGGGGGGGGGGGTTCTGTTATTCTGTTGGGTGCAGGTTTGCGCATGGCCAGTAGCGCCAAAATCTGCTGCTGGTCAAAGTCAAAAAAGAAATTTTGTTTTTTTTCCCCTTTTGGTTTTAACTACTTGCCGACCACCCGCCGCAGATGTACTGCAGCAAGGTGGCTCGACTGCGCAAATCGCCGTACCGGTACGGCGATTCACGCACTAGCATTTGTGGGCGTGTGCTCCGATTGGGCAGCCAATCACCGGGTCTGGCAGACTCGATATCTGCCTCCGATATCCCACGATCGTTCCCCCCCCCCCAGAGACAGAACAGGGATCTGCCGAAGAAAACAAGGCAGATCTCTGTTCTATCAGGGGATGATACTGGGATCTGTCTTCCTGCTAAGCAGGCACACGGATCTGTGTTTCCCCAATCACACCGTCCCCCATACAGTCAGTAATCACAAACAGGGAACACAGTTAACCCCTTGATCACCCCTGATGTTAACCCCTTCCCGGCCAATGTCATTAGTACAATAACAGTGCATACCTTTAGCATTGATCACTGTAATAATGTCACTGGTTCCCAAACAAAAGTGTCAAAAATGTCAGTTAGGTGTCCGATCTGTCCAATATGTCACAGCCCCGAAAAATAAAAATAAAATAATAATTTATATATATATATATATATATATATATATATATATATATATTTATTATATATATATATATATATATATTTTTTTTTTTTTTTTTCTCATGCCATAAATCTATTCCCTTGAAAAATGTATCCACCTGTAGACTTACCTCGTCATCCACAGGACTACCACAGTCATCCTCCTCTTTCACATCACTGGACTCCTCACTCCACAGGGTATTAGTCTGACTGGATCCATCTGTAGGAAACGCACACACTGACTACATTATTATTATACACAATTTATATAGCGCCAACAGTTTACACAGCTTACAGTTTACAATGTAGAGGGGGGGACACCACAATTACAGTAGAGTCCAATACAGAAGGGACAGGAGGGCCCTACATTGACTACTAGGAGGGTCTGCATTGCTTCTATGTGTTTATATCAGGGCTCTCCTGCAACCACCACTGTACAAAACTGAGACTCCATCTTCCTCTAAATCCTCCATACTGAGTATAAAGAGAACCTATCTCTGTAGACACAGCAATGGGGGAAGTGGCGGGAGCGGAGTACCGCTTTAAATCATATTTATGGGAAGGAAAAAAAGCTGCAAGTAAGCGTTGAAAATACTTCAGTTGGTGACAGGGTCTCTTTAAGAGATTTACTGATAAATGAGGACAAATTATAATTATATATATATATATATATATATATATATATATATATATATATATATATACATACACATACATACATACATATACACACACACACACACACACACTCTGACCAGCTTCCCTGTCCCTGCTGAAGAAAAGCATTCCCACAACATGATGCTGCCACCACCATGTTTCACAGTGAGGATGGTGTGTTCAGGGTGATGTGCAGTGTTAGTTATCCACCACACATAGCATTTTGCTTTTAGGCCAAAAAGTTTAATTTTGGTCTCATCTGACCAGAGCACCTTCTTCCACATGTTTGCTGTGTCCCCCAGATGGCTTCTCACAAACAGGACTTCTTACGGCTTTCTTTCAACAATGTCTTTCTTCTTGTCACTCTTCCATAAAGGGCAGATTTGTGGAGAGACGACTAAGGGTCCTTTCACACGGGGCGGATCAGTTCTGATCCGCCCCGTGGATGTCCGTTTGCTCAGCGGGGATCACTCCGTCGATCCCCGCTGAGCAGGGAGATGACAGCTCCGTCTCTGCACACTGCGCAGGGACGGACCTGTCACAGCGCCGCTCTCCCCTATGGGAGATCGGATGACGACGGACCGCAGTGCCCGTCGTCACCCGATCCGATCCGCAGACGGATGGAAAAATAGCTTTTTCCTCCGTTACACTTTTTCGGATCGGAGCGGGTCGGATGTCAGCGGACATGTCACCGCTGACATCCGACGCTCCATAGACCTCTATGGAGCACCCGTTCAGGTCCGCCTGAAAAACTGACAGGCGGACCTGAACGGGACGTCAGTGTGAAAGAGGCCTAATAGTTGTCCTGTGGACAGATTCTCCCTCCTGAGCTGTGGATCTCTGCAGCTCCTCCAGAGTTACCATGGACCTCTTGGCTGCTTCTCTGATGAATGCTCTCCTTGCCCGGCCAGTCAGTTTAGGTGGACGGCCGTGTCTTGGTAGGTTTGCAGTTGTGCCATACTCTTTCCATTTTAGGATGATGGATTGAGCGGTGCTATGGGAGATGTTCAAAGTTTTTTTTTTTTTTTATATAACCTAACCCTACTTTAAACTTCTCCACAACTTTATCACTGACCTGTCTGGTGTGTTCCTTGGCCTTCATGATCTGGTTTGTTTAAGGTTCTCCAACAAACCTCTGAGGGCTTCACAGAACAGCTGTATTTATACTGAGATTAAATTACACACAGGTGGATTCTATTTACTAATTAGGTGACTTCTGAAAGCAATCGGTCCCCGTAGATTTTAGTTAGGGGTATCAGGGTAAAGGGGGCTGAATACAAATGCACGCCACACTTTTCACATATTTCTTTGTAAAAAATAAAACAATTAAAAAAAAAAATATTGAAAACCATTTATCATTTTCCTTCCACTTCACAATGATGTGCCACTTTGTGTTGGTCTATCACATATAATCCAAATAAAATACATTTACGTTTTTGGTTGTAACATGACAAAATGTGGAAAATTTCAAAGGGGTGTGAAAACTTTTTCAAGGCACTGTATATAGGCAAATAGGGATGAACTTCCAAACTCTGCAAAAGTTTGGACCCGAATAATGAACCCTATTAAAGTCAATGGGACCCGATCATCAAAAGTGCCCATTTTGAAGGATTATATGTAAGAAATGGTTATGGGGTCCGGGTCCTGTCCTGGGGGACATGTAGCAATAAAAAAAGTTTGTGGGCGGCACAGTGGTGTAGTGGTTAGTACTCTCGTCTAGCAGTAAGAAGGGTCGCTGGTTCAGATCCCAACCACGACACTACCTGCCTGGAGTTTGCATGTTCTCCCTGTGCCTGCGTGGGTTTCCTCTGGGTACTCCAGTTTCCTCCCACACTCCAAAGACATGCAGGTAGGTTAATTGGCCTCTGTCCAAAAATTGGCCCTAGTATATGAATGGGGACCTTGGATTGTGGGCTCATTGAGGGTAGGGACCAATGTGAGTGTGCAATGTACAGGGATAGGGACAATTGTAGACACTCACTCAGGTTGAACTGGATGGACTGGTGTCTTTATTCAACCTTACTAACTACGTTTTTGTAGACCAGTACAGCCATCGGCATATAGGATGGAACATTGAAGCTGTGGCTGGTTCTCTTAAAGCAGGGGTAGGCAACCTCGGTCCTCCAGCTGTGGAGCAACTACAAATCCCATCATGCCTCTGCCTCTAGGAGTCAAGCCTGTGATTGTCGGGGTCTTGCGATGTCTCATGGGACTTCTAGTTTCAACACAGCTGGAGGGCTGAGGTTGCCTACCCATGTCTTAAGGGTACCAAATATCCTCAAATAAAGGCACAACCAACAATGATTCCTTACCGTAAGATCTCACTGGCCTGGATGCCTCCACCGTTAAGCCATGATGGAGTTCGTTATCCTGTTCCTGTGTGGAGAAAATAGACAGATCAGGGGTAGACAACCTTAAAGAGGTGGAGATCTACCTTTGATGTGGTGGGGTGGTGGAGTTACATATTTACCACCTTTATCTGCTGAGGCAGCAGCCAAAGATGTACACACACTGCAGCAGGAATTAAACCCCCTGTTGCTTTTGGTGGGAACTACCGCCTGCCAATCACGACCCATTCAAGAAACTGGGGCCACTCTACAAGTGCCCCGCAACTGCGGGGTCCAAGGGGGTTAAAGCAGGTGGAGAGAAAGCAACACAAAGCTGCCTGCTTTAACCCCTCGGGATAAGAGGTGGAGTGCAGTTGGTATCACTCCGTATGGGACAGGAGCCGGCACTACAGAGGAGGCAACAGCTTATGTGGCTCTTTCTCCCTACTACACCTCCAACTTTACAAGTAGTCCCTCTGCATTGCACTCCGATGCTCTGGGGTGGCGGGTCAGCAAACCCAGACCACGGTCTACCAGTCACCTGTCCACGATCTACTGGTTGCTGACCCCCCCGCCTTATAGGAACCTGACACACACAATGATACAGTCACCATCCAGACACATCCCTTGTCTGTCACTGGATAATGTCCCAGAATTCCCACCACCGCTCACCTCTCCTGTTAGAAGCTCCATCATCTTCTGGGTGACCTCTATGATCTTCTTGTGGTTCCTCTCTGGTTTCCAAGATGGAGGTGGTGGGTCCATTGTAGGGCTCCAAGAGCCGCTTCGTATTTCGGACACACAAGGAGGGCTTTGTGGTGTCACATGATCACCTGAATTCTTCTTTGTGGGTCCATAATCCTAGGAAAGAAGACAAGGCTCATGATTACATGTCATGTGACCTCCCAGAATTCTCCTCACCTCTCCGGTCAGGTCTGTGTTTTATTAATAGAGATAAGAGTGATGTCATGTGACCTCTCAGAAACCTCCTCACCTCCCCGGTCAGATCTGTGTTTTATTAATAGAGATAAGAGTGATGTCATGTGACCTCTCAGAATCCTCCTAACCTCTCCGGTCAGGTCTGTGTTTTATTAATAGAGATAAGAGCGATGTCATGTGACCCCCCCCAGAATCCTCCTCACCTCTCCGGTCAGGTCTGTGTTTTTATTAATAGAGATAAGAGTGATGTCATGTGACCTCCCAGAATCCTCCTCACCTCTCCTGTCAGCAGGTAGATGATCTCCAGGGCCAAACTTATTATCCTTTTGGTCACGGGACTCCGGCTCTTCCCCATCTTGTGTCTGGAGTGGTCCGGGTGGTGTAGACAGGTTCTCGGGGCGCCGATCTTCCGATCTGTCGGAAGAGTTGGTGGTAAATGACCTCTCAGAAGACACACAATTATTTGGACCATTTATTGGCCTTTCACCAGTTTAACCCCAGCAGCAGTCCCACCAACCATGGCGCACACTCACAGCGACAGGGCAATGGTACGTTGGTGTGACCAACCAAAGCTGGCTTTTGATTGCGTTGCAGTGGCGACTAATACTTAGTAAGAGCCCTCTGGAAGGGGAAAGGGCCAAACAAATCCCAAATTCTGATTGGTCCACAGCTGCAGCAC